>NW_019384602.1:0-2857 GCF_000671375.1 Centruroides sculpturatus | reverse complement strand
TAATAAACATAACCAAATGTAGAATTTAATCGCGTGTGTGTGTGTGTGTGTGTGTGTGTGTGTGTGTGTGTGTGTGTGTGTTCCTCACTCCAATCTTGAAAAATATAACCAATAAACAGTATTTCATTTTTAAATATATATTAAAATTATTATTGTTTTTACCTGATCCTTCAGGGGCTTTAAGACTTGCCAGAATATCTGACTTCACATCAGGCCTAGTCGCCATTTCTGGAAATAAAAAAATAAAATAAAATTATATTCATTAAAGTTTATCATTAAATAATAATAAATTTTGTATAAACAACAAACTTTATTTATGAAATTTATGACATTAATAATTCATATAAGTTTGCTTGCATTAAAAAAAAAAAAAATTGTGATTTTTACTTCACTTATAAATGTTGAAAATTAACAGATTTGATAATTTTAAAATTTTCTGACAAACATCATGGAGTTGATAAAAAGTCAGGTAATTTGTATAGCACTAAAATTATTGTATCCTTTGATACTGCTAACTACTGTACAGTACACCATAAAAGCATTCAGACTTTATTAGCAAATTTATGTTTAGTTCAAGCAGTTGCTATTTATTATAACTGCATGTTTCTTGGAATAATTTAAAGTTGTTTATGCTTAAGTCAATTGCTTGTTAATAGGCTAAGCTAATATACACAATCTGCATTTTGGATCCAATGTCAAAAGTTAAAAAAAAAATTAATTGTAGTAATTATATATTCTTTCTTATATTAAAGACCTAGCTGTTGGACCAGTTCAAGAGTTTCAAGAGTGTATACAAAAATTTATTGTGAATAAAAAATAAGGAATCTAGCATACAGAAGAAGTGCCAAACTTGTGGTAATTACAATTACATTCTGCACAATTGCCATGAATGTAAAAAAGAGAAATACATTGTAAAAAATAAGGCAAAGGAATTAAAAGTATATATATGATAAAAAAAAATAACCATAGCTGGCCATCAATCTATGTTTAAATATAGGAATATAGTTTATATTCCTATATTTATAGAAAAGATCTAACTTTATCTACATTGTTAATCAACCAATTTTCTTTCAAGTATTTCTAAATTTATCTAATTATTGATGAAATAAATTTAGAAATAAATAAATTTCTAATGTATTTTAATTATTTGACAGTTGTGTCAGTGGCATACCCAGGATCTGAACTACAGGGGGGCAACTCATATTAGTTTTGAGGAAGTATACTATCCACCTCAAATTAGTAGTATCTTGTCTCTGTACATCATGCTTTTCCTGTTAGAAATAGTTATTCCAGTCATCCAATTCCTTTCAAGGAGAACTTTTGAATTGAAATAACGCGATTAATAGACAAACCTCCCTGCTAAATTTCAGAAATTTTCAAGTAATTCAAGTAAAAGAAAATATTCTTGCATTTTTACAAATTTTTTTTTTAAATAATTCATATGAAGTCTTTTGAACATTAAGGTTAGCAACTTCAGTAACATGCATGGCCATCACAATCTATCCAACATGGAGAACTTTTCAAGTATTAATAGTAGATTGGTATTAATTAGTGATGGTTGAGCATCCTCACTTCCGGAAGGAGGTTGACTACTACTTTTGATTGAATTACTTCAACCCCATTCTTTCTATTGGACCAATGGTATGGTGGCATTTGAATATGAAAATTGCATAATATAAGATTACCGTCAAGCATAAAATATGTTTTAAGCGATTTTCGAGGGTGCCAAGCTTAAATATTTGGCCTTTTTCGCAAAATTTGAGTGGTTGGCAGATTACCATTTGGTGTTCAGCTGTGAAAAGTACAGTTTCTTAGAGTTAAATTAGAAAATATTATGATATCCGAAAAATTTAAGATATATTTTCAACTATCTAATTGACCAATGAAACTGTGCCATTTCATACCATCTGAGTATCACAATACTCAGATGGTATGAAATGATACATATGCCAATGGTAGGCTAAAATAACCAAACTCTTTATATGGTTTTTGTTTTAATGTTTGTTATATCATAGTACAGTAGTACCTCGGTATACGTCTGCTTTAGAATACGTTCAATTCGAAATACGTCCTGTTTGGACGAAACAAATTTTGCTCGGTATACGACTTTTGTTTGGTATACGACATAATTCAATTATATGCGCCATCAATGAACAAGTAGCACTATCGGTGTACTTGACCAGACTAGACATTCGCGGTGCAATGGTTTATAACTTTGTTAAATTTCTTCTGATTTTAATTCGGTAGTAAAATTTTATTATTTTTATTAATCACGAATCGCAAAAAGGCAAGTGAAATGCGACAGAAAACTAAAAAAATGACTAGAATTACAATGGAACTGATAAAAGAGATTGTTGAGAAATACGAAGGTGGCACGCGTGTTCGAGATTTTAACTGTTATTTACCGTATTCCGAGAACGACGATATGGACAATCGCAAAAAATAAAGACATTATTAAATCTGCTAATGTTGTGAAAGGAGTTAAATCAATTTCTAAACAGAGATTGAAGACATTAGATCATGTTGAGAAATTGCTTTTGCTTGGGATAACTGAAAAACAGTGCTGGAGACAGCGTATCGGAAGCAATTATTTGCGAGAAAACTAAAAAGATACATGCTAATCTCACGAAAAATCAAGCAGAAACTAGCCAGGAAAGCGAGGTGTTTAAAGCCAGCCATTTTTTTTACACGAGATCGGATTAATCATTTTTACATTACTTCCTATGGGAAAGGTTGGTTTGATATACTTCCAATTCGGTATAGGTCCAAACATTGGGAACGGATTAAGGTCATATACCGAGGTTCCACTGTATTTGATTTATATGACTATAAACATTATCTTACAAAATTATTTATT
>NW_019384601.1:730618-779289 GCF_000671375.1 Centruroides sculpturatus | reverse complement strand
ACATAAATTATTTAGAAAAACTTATCTAACTTAAAATTTTTGTCATTTTTTTACTCAAGAAAAAGGATATGAAAAATTTTAATTTATATTCATCATATCCACATTAAAATTGAAGTAAAGTAGATCTCTGTATGAGAATATTATCAATATTTTCTATTAGGTCTAGTCAAATATCTATATACTTATTGTAATTCTCTCTTATGAATGTTAAGTCAATCTAAATTATATTCAGGTGCATATCTTGTCAAAGGAACATGGAGAATTCCATAATAACACACCTTTTAATCAAACTAATTTCTATTAAGCTTCCTCATTATTATAAATTTTGTCATAGTAATCATTTTGTAAGTTTGTCTAATTAAAATTTAATATTATTCACCTTAAATCGCTATAATAGTTACTAGCATTACTGTTTATACTTACTCTACCAAGTAAACACAATACTCATTTTTAATTATTAGATTATTTATTGGTTTTTTTTAAATAAAACAATAAATTTTAAAAAGATAATCACTTTGAAATTGGAGTATTCTTTAATCTCATTACTCAAGTATTTATTCAGACTTAAAGTAAATTATTTTATTTGTTTCTGTCATCTTAAGAGATTTTTTAGAGCAAACCCACTTAAATCAGGATATCCAGCCTTGTCGCTTGTTCCATATAAAACATTACTGCTTATCCTCTTAGTGGTTGTTTACTACTCATAAACATTGGCACAAATATCCAACCTACGAGATCTTTTTGTTTAATCTATATATAAACGATTGCTCATTCAGAAAGACTATATTAGTTTTATGTGAGGAAATCCGTCAGTACGAAGCTATGGAAAAAATGACTAACGAAAATAACTCACTACAAAATGGCGATAAAAAAAATAAAAACTAATAACAGTAATAAAAAGCAAAGAGATAACATTACAACCTAGTCATTTTATCAACACATTTTTTTCCTGAAGAATAATATTTAAAAGATTATTCTAGATGCCGTATTGAAAATACTTTTTCGACTGCTTCCATGAAAAAAAAATTAAGTAATGAAAAGTATTGATCGAGTAAAAAAAAATTTACAACTTGTCTGCATGGGGATTACAGTTGCTAAGATTGCAGTTTTCTTTTCCTATCGTTTGGATATTTAAAGATAAGTCTGTTAGAAAAATTTGATTATGCTCTCTATTTTTCAATATATCTTCATTTGCAGCATTTCTTGAATTTCGAAATTTCTTCGATTTAATTGAAGAAATTTTCAATTGAGGAAATTTCATAAACATATTCGTACTATTCAATTTCATAGCCTACTTTTAATTATATTTAATAACGAGAGGAATAAAGTGAATAAAAATACAAAGCGTTATCATCGTAGATAAGAAAATGTCAGAGTAGTTTGTGTGATGACAGTAAGCAATTTGATTATGGAGACGAAGGAAATTGTATTAGTGATGAAAGATAGAACTTTATTCGCCTTCCATTGGCTTGACGATAACATATTTTTCTTCGGCTGCATCGAGAAAACTTGACAATTGTTTCTTGGCAGTTTACTCTTAAAAAATGACTTTATCCGATTGAGGTTTAAATTGTTTTAAACCTGATTATTATGCGCGATATTATTCCCAAGATAAAATTTAAACCGATTTTTGCACAACACAAATCATCCTTGATAACGATATAGGCTACACTATAGAGTTAGGACCATTGGTGATAATTGAATATCGTTCATATCTCGATGATTTAAGAGATGGAGCGAGTAAATAACTCTTTTATAAGTCACCTGTAGATATTTATATATAAGAGATTTCTAGTAGCTTGGTTCCAAGACATGCATTTTTGGAGGCAGTTAATATTTGACAGAATAGCGCCATCAAAGCTGCATCACTATGAAAAAGAAAGTGATGAATTGAAGCTACTGTATATAAGCTAAATATAACTTTATGATCTATGTATGACGATATATACAGTTGTTATTTGAAACCTATCTGTTCTACTCTCCTACGTCTCCAATAGCTCTTTGTGTAAAGCCACAGTCATTCTTCAACAATCTTGTCATCATCTGTTCTGCTCGGTGAAAAATGCATAATGCTTGTCTACAAGTCATGCATAGTCCTCGCAAAATGTTATATAAAGATATTCTCAAAGATGCCTTTTTATTATTTTCGCTTACTTTAAAATGTTAACTAATTATTTGAATTTATTGCGGAAAGGCAGCTTTAAGGCTCAAATAACTAAATATAAATTTCATGAGTTATAAAGATATTTTGCCACATTTTTATGGGATTTCTTTTTTGTCATTTACACATATGTTCACAATTTTGTTTTCTCAAAAATGCTTTCACAATTTCAGTTTTTAAAAAAATTTAATCGAAATTTTTGAACAAATTAATAATGATATACAGTTTGTATTTTCAGTAACGTGTGAAAATATATTTTCAATGACTAATCAAAACTTTATGTTTACTACAAACATGGCGGCACAAAAGTCGATTAACAGTTTTAAAGTTAAATTGTCTTCTTATTCAAATACTGCATTACGTACAAACTATAAAAATTGCTCAAAATGAAATCGTTTTTTGTTCTGTGCCCAAATTACATGCTTTAACCCACTTTCACAAATTGTTTGGCATAAATATGTATCATTAATCAATGCTTTAAAAGCACAGTTAACCGACTTTTGGACCACCCCTGTAGAGGTGTATGTATGTATATGTGTGTGTGTGTGTATTTACTCTTCCCATCTTGAGGGCACTAAAATGATCTTTTAATCAAGCCCATGAAGGACATGACCCGACATATTCGAGATGAACCATCCTCAAAAAATTCTTAGAGTTTTTCGACCCGTCTGGATTCGTTCTTTTGTCTCACTGATACTTTAAAGCTCGGCCATCGGACCGTCACACGCGTAGCCTATATATTGAAAACGTTTGGAATAAACTACTGTATTTGTGTTTACTAAATACATAGTGTATTCACTATATATATATATATATGAGAAACTAGAATAGGTTAGTGTTTGCTATTTATAATAAGCATCAAATGATTCATTTGAAAATAAATTATAGTTACTAGATGAATCTCATTACACATTAATACTAAAGTTTGCTGATTAAGATATATTCTAAACTCTCCTTGCAATATTTATTCAGTATATTAAGATTTATATACAAGGATTTAAATGTTTATATAATATAAGTTATAAATATTTTAGAAATATTAAAACCACAATCCCGAGAATTTTACGATTAAAATTTATATCGAATCCTTATAAATATCAGTTTCAATCAGAATTAAATTTTCTTATTAAGTATTTTCTCAATTTTCCTAATATAATTTGCTAGATTTAAACTTGCTCCTTTTCATAATTCTTTTATGAGGTCAAATATGATAACTACTACCACAAAGAATTTTTTAAATACGAGATCAATAAATGTTACATTTGCAAGCTATTTTTTCGCACTAATTTTGTTTTAACTAAAATAATAAAACGTAATATTGATTTGTTTATAAAAGAATGGCTTCTTTTGATGGCCTTTATGCATTGTTTCTACTTCGCTGACTTTGCATTATTCCAAGTACCAACAAGTATGTCAATTAGTAAAATAAATGTTACGATCCACTATTTATGTTCTTTGAACTATCCGTTCCGACAGTTATGTGAAAAATAAGAAACGTTTTTATAGCCTTTAGCTACAACTGGAAGAATAAAATAAGTCGGATTTCAAGATGGCACCAGACATTAAATTTTAGCCTGGTATCGTTTACATTAGATAAAGTTTTAGATCGATGTACCGGTACAAATATAAAAAATGATGAAGAGAAGGGTCTAAATTAGTTATTTAACTGGAATGAAGTAGTAAGAAAAATTATTTTAAATATTTAAAAAAGCAAATTTAAACTATTTATCCAAATATTTACATAGTTTAATGTTGATTAATTTAATTGTTTGATGGCAATTCTCAGTCTTTTTAAATGATTTTACCGGATTATTCGACTTTTTGGTACCAATAGAAATTCAATTAATTTTTAAATTCTGCCAATCAACAGAAATGAAAATAGTCTTAAAGAAATTCCAATGAAATATTTCTAGTTGAAGTAGTCAGATTTTTAGAATTAGAAAGCCATTCCTTGACTTTTAGCTGACGTCAGCTGACAAGTCTTGACGTCAGTCTTTCATCAACACTTATTTCTGATTTCTAAGAAGGAAATAAGAAATTTTGGCATGCTATGTAATCTTATTAAATGGAGATTAATGAAATGGTTAATGATTATCGACGCAAGGCAGAAAGAGATAAAAGAAAAATTGATTTCTTACGTTGTTAAAAAAAGAAGAAAAAAGTACTTTTCATGGCAAATCGTGCTTGACTTTTTCTTTGAAATAATCATAGATTGGGTTACAGTTTTTTTTTTTTTGTTTTTAATTTAGGCGCTTAAACGCAATTTATTCCGCTGCTATACCAATGAGATGTCATTTTATCATAAAAATATTAACACAGAATATTTTTAATAATGTAGAAATATTTAATATTTTAAAGATTCTGACCGATGACAAAAAGTTGATATATATTTAATCGGAAAATAAGAAAAATCATAAATATTTGATAAATTCACTTGTAATTTTTATTTTCATTCATGTTAATATAAAGTATTTATCAGGCAGTTATTAATAGTTAATAGCAAAGATTATTTTAAATATTTCAAATACAATTTATTTAAATTTAGAAAAACAATTCTGAGTTTATTTTATAATAATTTATACAAATTTATATTGATTTATAACATTATTAGCTCTTAATGGGGTCTTCTCGATCATTAGTTTGGGTCTCACATTTAAGAGAATCTTAAAAACATTTGTTATAAATTATTCATTTCTTTACATTTCTTGTGTGTTAAGATAAAACCATCATTTTTTTAGATCAAATTTTGTTGTTTAAAAATATAATACAATACTTAACGCTAGTTTTTAATATACCGGTTACCTCAAAAAGGTAAGTGACCCGGGTCCTCACCTTTTTGAAGTTCTTTTGAAGTATTATACAGATACAAAACAAAAATATTAGTTATGAGAAATGAGATGAAGCCCATAAGAAGGCAAGACCCCATCCATGGTAGGGTATGCCTATGAGTTAATGGTGTCCTGAACTACAATATAGTATTACAGAAATAGGCCCCACTTATAACTTATTGAAAATTAAATAATATAAAAATGTGTAAAAATCTCTTTATAATATAAATTTCCCTTGTCTAAAAGAATACATAATATTTTTATGAAAGTTGAGATAAAGAAATCTTATATTTAAAAATCAATCAGAGATACTAGATAATTTATAAACAAAACTTTATTAAAGTTTTAGAAGTCTTCGTTTGCAATGTCGATTCCTTTATTTATAATGCTGTGAAACATTTATTATCGCCTATAAACAATTCAAGGGGAATTAAATAATGCTAAAACAAAGAATTTTAAATTCGTTTCTCTTCAGATATAAATTATTTAAGCATAAAAATAATTTGTATTAGCAACAGTTCTATAATTTTAGAAGGGGGAAAATGATTATTCGTGTAAGAACAAAACTAATCAAAGAAATGATGGATTAAATGAAAAATAAAATAAAATAAATGATATTTTTTACAATGTCAATGCTGTTCTGAAGCAATTATCATCAATTATTAATAATTCATGAAGAATTAAAACATATATATATATATATANTATATATATATATATAAAGAATTATTATAAATCGATTTTTCTGATGCTAGAAAACTTATTGTTGTTTTTGAAATATAAACAACCAATTGATGAAAAAAATAATTGAAATCTGCTCATAAAAATCGATCAAAAAAGCGATAAGTAAGTTGTAAAACGTAAAAGTTTAATAGATAAAATAAAAACGGATTTCTTCATTCGGCCATCAAAAATAGTTTTTGGACTGCAACTTGAAAAAATTGTAGACCTATAAATTTCCACTGTCTTCCGTCCGTCCGCTGCCTATCTGTCCTTCCTTAATTTATAGAACGAAGTTAAATATATGAAAACCGAGACAGATATCATTGCTAACACGAAAAGTATGATGTACAGGAGCAAGACACTACTAATTTCAGGTGGAGAGCATATATTTTAAATTAAATTAATTAAAAATTGCAGCAGGACACTGTGATGATATCACAATAAATAATTGCTCGTTTTTTTATAACTTTAAATAATTACAAACGGAGCTAAACCACATAAAAACAAACCATTTTCGAGTGCTTTCAGTCGGTATGATCTTAGAACAGAAAACAACCATCAGAGTCGATGCCTATCTTGAAAAATCTCGTCCTTTCTCTAACCATTAAGCAATAAGCCTTATCAGGCTCTTAGAGTTAAGACTTCCCTACTCAGAGACTCATCACTCTATTCTTTGTCAGAAAGCTTCACACTCCATTTGAAACCATCGAGTTTTAAAAGCCGCAGAACATATTTAATGCATACTCATTTAAGAATTGAACAAAGTAAACTTTTAAAAATGATTTTTTAAAGGTAATAATCCGAATAGAGTATTATTAATTTTTTTTAAATCGAAATTTCGCACGATACGATGATAAATTATCATTTGACTTTTACTCGTTTATAAAGTAATAATAATTATGACGATAATTAGAACGTTATACATTTAAAATGATAAAAATATCTTAATTAAAAATTCAAAACGATAATTAGAAAATTATTAATTTTTGTTTAATTATGCTTTAATTAAGTTTTAGTTTAATCTTATATTTAAAAATTGATTACGTTGATAGTTTACTTGTGACGATTTAATAACTTTGATAATTAATAATGATTTATTATTGAATTTTCTCCAAATTATTGCTTAAAGATTTCAATTTTTAAATAAAAATAAATCCATACATTATTTTAATTTTTTTTTAAAAAAATAAGTATTTTAAGAAAAACTCTAATCATTTTACAGTTAAAATGCTAAGAATTCTTTTAAAATATATATAATAATTTTTATATACTCTCATGAGAGGTAAAAGTGGCTTATTGTATTTGTCAGTTCATTTTAATATAAGTTTACATTTTAAACTATATATTTATATAAATAAATTATATGTTTTCATTTTAATAAATTTTAAATTTTGCACTTGTGTATTTGCAAACCTCTCATAAATTAAATTTTACAACAAAAAATAAAAAATAAATAAAAAAGTGGTAGAAATCCTAAAAATGAAAGTTTAAAATATTCATAAATGTCATCCCTCTTCTCTCGTCAGTAAAAAATAAAAAAAAAAAACATCAGGTTTATCAGATTAAATTTCTTAATTTGAAAATTTAGTTATAGAAAAATACTAAAAACAAATTAAATAATGTTATGTACAGATTGAAAAGTCGTAAATTTGGCGTCCTTGAAACGGGAAATTATGTGTTGTACGCGTTATGTACTATGTACCACAATCTGTTTACTTCAATTGTCATTAAATATTCTATATAACTCTTCTTTCATGAATATATATTGATGGCAATAATGCATTTATGTCACGAAGAAATTGGTGTTGTCGTGGTAACTAGAGTTTTACGACTTGAACTGCAAATAGATGCATCGAACTACAATGAACTGCAGAATAATGCCAATATTTTCTCACTAAGTCATAAAAATGTTCGATTATCTAATTAAAAGTTATAAAAATCGCTGGTAATAATAATTATCAATTTAATTCTGTAGATTAAGATACTCGGATGCCGGTAAACGTATCTAACACAATTAATGCGATAATTAATCCTAAAAGTAAACTTAGATATGATTCGTATTTAAAAAGAAGTATTTTAATATTATAATCTTTCGTTTACGAAAAATTAAAACTAAAAAAATACAATACTTTTTTTTATTACTGTAATAAATCCCTACAAATTATTCCTCTGTAATATCCCTACAAACTATTTTTAAAAAATTTCTTTAAACTGTCAAAAATTCTTCTCTGCTAATTAAATTGGATTATTTTTAAGTGAATAAATTTCTTATTGGATAGTAAAAAGGCAAATAGATTTTTTTTTCCAATTAAATTCTTGTCTTTTCGTAAATCGCACAATAAAATTTCCCTTAACGCAGGGACTCGTTTTAATTTGCAGAAATTTCCCTAATGAGATGAAAGAAATGATCGTTTTAAAAAATAAACGTCATATTTACGTCAACACATTCAACTTTAAATCTGATTAACGAATGAATGATTTTTAATAATAAAAAAATATTTACTGATCTATAAAAATAATAATTTTCTTATAATTTACTAGGAAAACCTTTTTTTTTATTTTACCTAATTCGCTTAAACTAATGATATTATTATCAAAATCAAATTTATCGGAGGCAATCAACGATAATGTTTTTAAAATTATTTTAAAAAAATATAACAATTGCAATTTTTATTGTAGAATTTTTAAAAAAATTCTATAATAACCAATTAATTTTATTATTTTTTCTCCTTTAAAAATTCAAATTTAAAATAAACAATATCACGTGCAGTTAAAATTCTCATAAACAAACAGAAATTTCACGAGATTTCTGTAATAATTTCCAATGGAAATTTTAAATTTGATAATTATAAAGAATTTTTAATCATTAGAAATAACACGCAATAAAATTGGTTTAATAAAATAAATTATAATTATAAAAGTTTTTTTATTAAGTAAAAAAATTTTCTTCATGTCATGAATTTAATCGGCCGATTACGATTTCATTTTGTTTATTACCAAGCATAATGACTTTTTAAAATGAAATCATTAATTTAAATTATTATTTGTGTAAATATAGAATAATTTTACATTTTTATTAATTTATTTTTCAGTTAAAAAAATTGTAGATGGCGTTCGTCGAGTATTATGTAGATTGATTATCGTCTGTTTCACGTAAGTCAAAACTATCAAATAAAAAAATATATGTATACATTATATCTCTGTTTCATATACATGTAAGATAAATGTTAAGTAAAATGCGTAAAGTTTTATATTCAAATATCTAATCAATAGTTTTAAAACAGGAAATATCAATTGTGAACTATCGGGCTTTATCTAATGTGTCTTGACGAAAATGAATAATGGCTTTAGTATAATTGGAGGGCACGGACTCGGCATCAACCATTCATATCGACGATTCCAAATGAAATCTTTCGCATTGATCCTTGTTATTATCAATCGTTCACTTCCTTTGATGTTCTCGTTTATTTTTTCATTCTCTACATTACGAAATTACATAATAACAGTATAAAAAGGTTTCTCTCCTTCATTATCACGAATTATATGCAAAGTACTTTTTAATTCTATTCGATTAGTGTTTGCTTGTCCACAAAATACTAAGTTAGAAACGATATGACATTGGCAGATTGGCATTGCTTAATATGTAATTTAGTGGTGCCCAAAACTTTTCAATTAGTAGGTCGTACTGAGCATAAGTCGTAGGTAGACGGCCGCAAATAGTTTTTATATTCCATATATATACTAAAAGTATCAGTATATGTGGAATATAATGTTCGGGGGATCGTAGTTTGGGCACTAATTTAATCAAATAGGAAGTTATATTATTGTGAACATTCCAATATGGCTAATGATAATCAATTAATAGATATTTTTTCCTGTAATATTTTTTAAAGTTTGAAAATCTATTTGAAATATCATTTATATGTACAGTAAAACCTGTTTAAACCGGAATAGCCCGGTACTGTATATTTTTCCGGTTTGGCAGGTTTCCGTTTTCAACAGGTTTTTTTTTCCAGCATAAAAAATCGTTCCGTTTCGAAGAATTATTTCTGTTTATGCAGGTTTCCGCTTTGGACCGGTTTTACTGTACTTATTTATTTGTTTTTGTGTTTAAATTGTTGTTCCTGTATGTATACGTATGTTTGCATTTATATAAGAATGACTTTACGGGAACTACAGATGAATTTTTAAATAAATTCATCAAATTTAACTGTGATAAATTATTATTAGCTCTTCTAGAACAGATAGAGAATTTTTTCAGTAGAAATTTGAGAAGTTAAAAATTGAATCTTGTGATTTTAATATTTAAGTGAAATTTTCAATTTTCTTTCGAAATAATGAGTTCACACATCTTTAAAATGAAAGTGATGATTTTTGTTTATTTCTGAAGGTTATGTTGCTCTTTGTTATTTAGGTTTTGGCGAAATTTTCTGGATCATGCTTGACTTCGCCAACTATGATTTTTTTTCTGAATTAAGATAGATGCTTTCACTAGTATGCATTTTGTTAGAGATTGAAGAAAGTATTATGTTTTTGTTTATTTTATTTCTTGAGCTATAAAAATAGGAAGTTTTAAGAGAAAAAGCGAAAGAAATCTATTTTTCCAAAAATATAATTTCGAAGAAGCTCAAAAAAGGATTGCTGAAAGAGAAATCAGGAATCTAGAAAGTTTATCTGAAATCATAACCAACTTATTTATAAATTATACAATTTTTCAGAAATTTGTTTTCCATTAAAAAACGTACTTAAGAATATTTTAACTTTAAACACGTTTGACTTTACACCTAGATAGCTTGAACTTATAATTTGTAGAGTTTATTTGACTACTATTTGTTTCCACATCAGTTTATCTCAAGAATTTTATTTTAATGTATGATATTTACCACAATTGAAATCAATAAAACCCAAAATTTATATAATTGTTTATTAACTTGTCTTATCTATCTAAATCATCACTTGTCTATACCAAAACTTCCTATTTTTAATTCTCCCAAATTTTTAAATCTAGTAATTAGAAGATTTGGGGAACAGATTGCTGTAGAGAAGTAAAATAAATAAAAATAACTTGTCTGAAAATTATTTTTTTTAATCATATAACGGCATCATAAAAACCAATGGACAAATACAGTTACAACTTAGGAATCATTTATGAAGAGTCCGTATCTTAGATCCCACACTGCATACTTTTATCTATCCTATTTCTAAATTTCCGCACCTTGCAAGGATTTTTCTTTTTATCTCGTAATCTTTCTGACTTTACCATACATTTTTTCATTAAAAACATTTCAAAGAGTCAATTGATTACAGAGCTGCCACAAGTATGAGTGCAGGGCGTGCACCACACGTGGCACTCATACTTATAAAATATATATATATGTATATAATATATATATAGGCTATATATATAATATATGTAGGCTATACAGTATATATATATATTTTATATACATACATAATATACATTAGGGTAAGACCATATAAGAGTATGCATTTTTGTGATTTTGCCTTATTAATACTCTAAGTATAAATTTGGATTTGATAACTATCAGTCAGCTAGGATATCTCCTTCCGCGTGTAAGTCCTACTTTTACCCCCTTACAAATTAGTGGAAATAAATCGTGAATTCCATCTTTTGATTACCATCAATATTCCTTTGAATTGACTTTGGATGACACGAACGTTTAACAAAGTTGTTACATGCTGGTCCGTACAAGTTTATTCCTCGCGGGACGAGAAACTCACCACCATTGCACACGCTTTGATCGTGCAATACTACAAATCCATATAAATATATAATTCCGGCGTTAACATTTGGACCGTTGGAGCTCGCATTTTATCTTTTAAACGCAATTTTTTGTTCCATTTTTTGTATATATATATATATATGTATATGTGTATATATATATATATATTAAGTTATATTCAAAATATGATTTACTGTGACATGTAGCTTTGATGACATATTTGATTTCCTATGAAATATTTTTACAGTTTTTTGCTTTTAGTTGCTTACAGTTTATTTCAGTTTTTTTTTTCGGACGAGTCCACTTATAATTTATTCATTTGTTTAAAATAAAATATTTTACAGACCTTAAATCAGGGATACAAATTACAGTATATTTTTAGTTCGTTCTATCAGTGAATATTGTTTGTTCAAAAATATTTTATTACGAATTTATAAATTAAAATTCAATTTTCTTACAGAAAATATATAAATATTCTATATTATATTTTAAATATTCATTTGTCTTAATTATTTCAAAAGGTCAGCTTTCATCGTTATGTTATGTGGAATGCTAAAGGACTATTTGAGATTAACTTAGCCTATAAATTTTTGTAATAATTCGGATTTCTCGTTTCATATTATTTTTGTATCAACGATTTAATATTTTATTTTTGCATTTATATTATATAGACTATAAGGTTATTATTGTACTGTACGTGACTTTTATTACCATTCATTTCTATGTTAGAATTCGTGCAAAACTGAACATTTCCATTATTAGTTTTGATAAAACTAGAAAGTGAATTTCCGAGCTTCGAATATGGAATTGTGTAGGGACTGATTGACTAAATATAGCTAATTATATTAGTACTGTATTGTGATTAAAATGAAATATTCTAACTTATATTACAATTAAAATTAGACTAATAATTTACCAATTTTAAATTGATAAATACATTCCAATTACTTATCATAAATGAAATATAATATAATATTCGAGTATTTTAAATGTTTTTATCAAGTTTATTTAATTATATTTTCTAGAAAAAAGTTAACCGTTAACTAAAAGACAATTGTAAAGATCTGAAAATATCATTAAGAAAACATCTCTAAACAAACCAATTTTATGCCAATGTAAACATTAATATGAATTGCGATTTTGTGTGAAAATCCAATCAGCAGAAAGTTTACATAATTGACAAATCAGAGTCTATATAAATTACATTTCCAGTCAAAGAAAGAAATCAAAGCTCAGGATAAAAATCTACATGGCTCTAAATAGGAACTGGAACCAAAATTTTCATTGATATTCAAAAGAAAGATACTCTCTATATTAAAAAGACTGCAATACTTTCCATAAATGAAGTTAAAGAATAATTTTGAAGAGTTCTTGAAGGTTGTAATGCTTTCGGCATAAAAATAATGAAAGATAAATGATTCAATATATTTTTAAGAATAACGGTGAAATTATTTTAAAATTATTTATAACAATAAACGAGAAATTATCAAATATAAAAATCGTTCGTGTTTAAAGTGAGATTACATAAATGAATCAAAAGAAATTTATGTTTCTCTAAGAGCAATATATGCCCTATAGCGATGTTTTATGTTGTTTTACAAGATTGTCAGAAATTCTATTGGCAATAATGCTTACTGGTCCACTAAAGTATTTTAAAACTCCTACAGGTCTTAGGAAGGGAATTGGAAAGTGAAACGAACTATCCATTCTATTACAACTGATGTTGTTCGCATCAAGATATTGTTCAGCATCTCTGATTCTATGAGGACAAGCATTATCATTCTGTAGAAGAATTCTCTTATGGTACTCACACAAGACCTAGCGTCTTATTCCGATATCTATGAGCATTCATAAAGTCAGTAGAAAATAATAGAAATCTCTGGGTAAGTCAAAGAAAAGTTTGCTCAAACTATATTATTATCACCGCCAAAATTCCTGATAAACTGTCTTCTAGAATTGTTTCAAAGAATAAATATACAGTAGAGCATCGGTTAACCGACCGTTCTAGTCGGCAAATTTCAAATGTCCGCTAGTGATGTGGCGCTACAATATTTGACTACGTCTTGGCTACTTTAATATAATTTTTGTTAAATTTTTGCGTGTTTTAGCTGGCAACACTGGCTCAACCATGAAAGGGAGGCCAGTATTTAAACGAGATTTAATTTTCTAGTTACGAGAGGTTGTTTGTTTTGTGAGCAATAAAATAATTTAAAAATAATTTTTAATGATACAATAGCGACGATTATTATTTTTAAAAAATTTGTTAGGCTTAACATCGATGAAAATTCAACGCTAAGTAGGTTAACGATATACTAATATACTAATTACATTTAACTAATTAATATCGATATACTAATATACTATACTAATAATGTATTTTTTTTCATTATTTTCGGTTATCCGATTTTTCAGTTATCCGACCAACCCGAGTCCCCAATTGAGTCGGATAATCGATGCTCTACTGTAGATTCATCTGTAAAGATGATAGAACTCCATCATTCATGAATCCAGTTAATTTGAAATCTACAGTATAGGCTGGAATAATCCATGTTTTATGAAGGGGCTAAAAGAAAATATATTGCTGAACTAATAGCATAAAGCCATTTCCATGAAGCCTTTTACATACTGTCAAAGAATTCGAAGAATGCTGCTAACTCTAGGTTAATGTTCCTTGAATAGTTAATTAAGTCTAACCACTATCTTTTGAAAGTCTTTGTTCACTATCTCTATTTATTTGAACTGTTAACTAAATCCATAGATCATTGGAACAACTTATTCCAAATTATTCGGTCACTTGAGATAAGATGAGTGGAAAGCCAGTTTAGAGTATTTTTCTTCAATTTTTTAAAATGCTACTTCAAAACTGAATTCAAATAAATTTTTATCTTATTATTTTTTAATCAAATAAAAAGTAAGTACTATTAAAATCATGTTTTTTTAAGGATAGGTAATTCGTATATCCAAGATTATTATATTTACTTGTCTTTGATAATGGAATCAATAACGAGCAATTATTTATTGTGACCTCGTCACAATGCCGCAATTTTTAATAATCTTTTAATTAAAAAAAACAGGTTACTTCCGGTCCAGAGTGGAAGTTCGTATACAGGTATACCTCGCCTTACGTCGGTAATTGGTTCCAGGAGAACGACGTAAGTCGAATTTACTTGTCTCCGAATCTACTTGTCACTAGGCTAAACCATAAATTACCATTCCCGGTTCTGTATTTTATTTATTAATGCATTTTTAATAATATATGGTTAATAAAAATCAATTTTAAGCTTACAAACAAATAAATTTTAGTTTTTAATATAGCACAAAAAAGTATTCTAAATTTACGAATGCATGTACTGTAAATACAGAACATACTCGTATATATTTTAATATGATTTTATGTGATTTAAACGTTTTTCTAGTGATATTACGACTTCAATATTTGTGGCGGACAGACGTAAAGTCGAATAAAATGACTTAAACTTGATTTTTATTTTTCCATATACCGTACTTTTTTGACAAACGACGTATAATCGGGAACGACGTAACTCGAAACGACGTAAGTCGAGGTATGCCTGTACAGTTAATCGTGGTCTGTGGCTCCTAAGCTTTCCATATCTGGTCTCGATTTTAGTAGGTTTGCCCTGTACATTATACTTCTCCTGATAACAATCGAGTCATGCCAGTCATCTATTTAACTCCATTTTCAAGAAGGTTTTTGAATTGAAATCACGTGACTCTCCGGTCCAAACCGGAAGTTAATATATAGTTAATTGGGTCCTCTGCTAAACTTTTCATATTTGGTCTCGATTTCAATCTATCAAACTCTTCTCGAGATTAACGAAAGACAGCAGACAATGGACGGACGACAGTGGAAATGTATGTCTGCAATTTGAAAATTGCAGCCCAGTTGATATTTATGTTACTCATTTGTTGAATTCATTTTGTTTTTTACTGTAGGTATTTGGAAATATTTGAAAATTTACTGTATTTCATTGCTTATTTTATGGAAATATTCATGCAAAAAGTTTATTTATAATTTTCCATCTGATAATTACCTTTTATTGATTTTTGTATTATATCAAGAATTACTTCTAATGTTTTCTACGTATTTGTATAACTTCAGTATTTGATTTAAAATAAAATATCTTAATTAAATCAATTTACTATACTGCCAATAGTACTGTAAAATGCAATCATAGCGGATTAATGTTGATTTTAATAAAGACTTTTTTACATTATACTCTCCTTAGACAGTTTTTTTAAGTATAAAATTGAAAATTGATATGCATACAGTATATGCATGTAGTAGACTGGCATATTTCTTATGGAGAAAATTCAGAATTATTGATTTTGTGATTGTGGTAAAATGGTTGTCTGAATAAACGGGTTAATAATTTTTTTTCTTTTTTTCTAGTTTTAATATTTGTTATTGCAAAGCAATTAAGAAGTTAATTTTGTTTGTTCAGTTATAATTATTTAAAAGGAAATTCAGTTTTGTTTTCTCAAAGAAAATTATTTTATAAATAAATGGTAAATAATTAGGAAATTCTAAAATATTATTATTTATGTACAATATAGAATATGGATAACAACTTGTTTATGGAGCATTATAAAACTGAATGATATAACATGCAATTTTATAGTTTATATAATTATAAAAATTTTTATTTATTGAAAGTATTATGATTTAATTAAAGATATTTTAATTAAAGACTTTTTAGTACACTGCATTCGTTAAAACATCACTATTTTCAATTTTTAATATTTAATATTTATTATCAATTCATGCTTTGCCAGGTTACTACAATTATGTTTATACTGTACTGTACATATAGTAAAACTCCAATTATCCGAATTAATTGGGACCTCGGGCCGTTCGGATATGCTGAATATCTGAATAATTGGATTTATGCTTAAAATAGTAATTTTTTTTCTGTTCAAACACCCCGTTAAGTATGCGTTTATATAATTATGTTCAAATAAAATAGTAAATGTCATTTCCACATTTACTATTTTATTTGAACATAATTACAATACCTATAAATGAACATAATTTTTTTCTAAATGAAGAAAAAAACAATTTTTTATATATACTATACATATACATACAGTACATGCCTATTTACTGTATTTTTAACAAAGTCAGAGAACAGTCCGGATAATCAGCGTCCGGTTAATTGGAATGTTAGTTTATGTATTAAAATAATATTTATCCTATTTATATATAAAATATACACATGCATACATTATTAATATAATTATAGGAAAAATTATAAAGAATTAGCAAACGTAGAAGCTACATTATATTAAAATGTAATCCATGTAGTTGTAAGTTTTAGTAAGAAGATAATTTTATTTATAGAAGCAATTATAACGCTAAATTGAGTACATATAAAGAAAATAAACATAAAAATTTGAGTTATTGAAGCTAATAAATGTAAATATACCATATATATATGACATATTTTTAATATATTTTATACAAGTGGAATGATCATTTCCGTTATTATGTTACTTAAAATATTAATTACATAAATAAAATGTAGTAATATTTATTGTATCATATTACACGTATCATATAACACATCCATAATATTTCAATATCTTCTGAAATTTAATATTATTGAATAAAAATTCGATTTGTTTTTTTTAATTTACATGTAATTCTTTCATGAAATTTGATAAATCTACGTACCTAACTTTTAATTCCGTTCGATAAATATTATAAATATTAATTATCAAAGAAGGAAAACATTTGGTGATATTGTATTGGGAAAAAATAACCTGTTTAATTAAAAAGTTATATATCATGTAAAAAATATAAAAGCTTTCTAAAGTCATTCCAGATAAACTAATAATAAATCTATTATTGAATCTAGCTTACAAGTTAGATATATTGAATTACTCAAACTAGACTAAGAGATGGAATAGATAAGTAATGAAGTAACTTTAAATATATATAAACACTTATTCATCCATAATATATATTGTTGAATAATAATAAAAAATATTCCCTTAAATATTAAAACGAATTGCATTTAATTAAAGTATATGTAGTACTGTACATATAACACATTTATTATATAACATTTTATTATTTGTTTTTATTATTGTGTTTATATTATTTCAATAACAGTTATGTTTTATGTTATAGGAAAGCCAAATCTAAAGTACATCGAATACCAATAGATATTACTGGAAAGTATTCCAGATGGTTAACCTAGCGAGTTTAGTTTGAAGATTGCCAATAGAATATAGAAACACATTCGTTATTTAAACATTCTTGCAGACATATTAGTTTAATTGTGCTCGTATGTAACAACGGTAGCAATAATTTACATTTAAAAACAAAAAAATTTTATATAAATTACAGAGTAGTAAACGATTTAAATATCAAAACAAACATCTTTTAGAGCTTTACGATATGGTTAGGAAGCAATAAATGTTTCTGTTTGTATATGTTGGATATATTTGAACCTATAATTGGTCCCAGCGGGGCTAATCAAAGAGTGACGTTTGTCCTACAAATATTTACCACAAAAAATTATTGCCACAGTAGATGGTTATTTTCAGCATACAATATTTTAAGTGTCATATATTGACTAGACATCTTGTCTTTTTTTTCTTTCGTTTTATATATAAAATTTTGATGATTTAATATAGGAAATACTCGTTTGTTCTTATGGAAAACTATTTATGTTAGATAATAGATAACTGTAAATACAGATTGAGAAACAAAACCATTTTGTCATATCCCATCCGAAATAAATATTTTTGTGTCTTTGGTTCTTGGATTTAACATCAATTTTCTTAATATTTGAAGTTTGATATATATATCACTATATCCCTTTTTATATCTGGAAAATTTTATTAAGAAAATGATATATGTATCAGATTGGATATTACATTATAAATGTGACCAAATGAAAAAATATTTTGAAATCTGGCTGTAATTTATGAAAGATTTTAACCTATTAATATTTCTTATGGATTATTGCAAAAGAAACCGAAACCTTACATTAAAGCAATCACCGTGATTGCGGGGATTGTTGAAAAATTGAAGATTTCGTTTTATTATATAAAGGTCTTTATTTAATATCTTACAATGTGGATTCTGAGATTTATATTCTATTTTAGGAATTTCTACCAAATCAACATAATAATAATAAGAGAAAGGGAGGAAATAATTCTTTTAATTTTGTAATATATGTCTGAATTAAATGAGCATTATATTTAAGTAACTTATTTACTGAAATAGAATTCTATATAGAAATTTCCTTTTTTAATAATACATATTATTTGATAATAGAAAGTTATAAAACAAAACTGTTCTTTATGATTTAATTCTGTCGTGTTAAACACTGCTTAATATAATTTCGAAATATCTTGATATATATACAACTAAGTACAATCATTTAGGATATATATATATATATATANAATTTTGTACAAAAATTTTCGTTATTGAATTGTGGTGCAATATGCTACCACAACAATCTGAAAGATTTACATATTTCTATAAAGAATTCTTATAAAAGTTATATCGAGACCTTTTTTTACTTTCATCTTATTAGAATTTCTGTTTTTAATCAAAATTCGAATACTTAATTTTCTCATTTTTTTCGTAGATTTCGCATTGTAAAACAATACCCATAAAGTTAAAAAAAAAAAATGCGAATCTGCACGCAATTACATAGTTAAAACATAATAAATGAAGGATTGTCCTAGACAATGATAATTATTAATATAGGCATTTATAGTTTATATAGTTTATATCGTTATATAGGTTTTCCTGGAAAACCTAGATTTTTTATTATTATTTAAAACGTTTAGTATATGATATGAGAGTTACATAAAGCAAAAAACAGGAAGGAGAAAACAAAGATGATATTTTAATCACATGTAAGAAATTCGAATAATACTAAAGATTCTTATCATTGTTTGAGTCGTCAAATTTTTGAAACTGTACTGTATATATCTCAGCATTTTCTTTATATCTGCTTGTAATAATTATTTGCTATTGTAGTTAACCCTAAATTATTTAAAATGAAACATTATTTTAGTAATTATTAGTATATGTAATATTAATGTTTAAAATATTATTTTTGATCAAAGAAGAATTTATAATCTTTATTTTATATTTAAGTAGATTAATGTTTCATTAAAAAAGTAAAATAAAATTATTTCTCAATCAATAAAAAAATGAACTTAAGTTCTTTCATAATTATTCGAAGTATAAAAGTGCAAGACAAATTTTTAAAAAATCAATAATTTTTAATAAAAAAAATCAAAAGAAGCCATTTAGTAATGAGACTTTATGGTATTCTTAATTAGGAATGAAATCAGTGTTTGAATTTTAAAAAAATCCTCCGGAGTAGTTCTAATATTAGAAGATTTGTTCCAAAACTAGCGAATATTATATGATGAAGTTCTTTAATTAGCTTATAATACAAGTACTTTTGAAATGTTGATGAATCTGAGAGAAAGAGAGTTTGTCTGTTCGGGATGAATGCCAAAATATCCAGTTTTTAAAATGTGATTACAAATTGAAGTTCACAAATGTATTCTGACAGTTTTTCATTAAAATAATAATATGTAAATAATTTTGAAATGAAAAAATTAGCTATACTTATAACGTGCTTGAATAAGTTTTGTATTTATTAACATTCTTAAATGTTTTTTTTTTTCGTGGATTATCCTATATGCATACTTAAGTTATTTTTACAGCATTATAGAGAAATCACAATTGAACTAAAACTTAACATATATTAAATGTTTTCAGTTAGAATTTGATCAGTTTCCTCAAAGAAAAAATTATTTTACGGTGTAATATCCTGTTGTGTCGTTTTATTGCAACATTAATACTTTTTATCTTTAATCTTCCTTACTGTTTATTAGCAGAAATCACGAGCCAAAGTTTACCTCTCTTAAGTAGAAATAATTAAATGTTACCAAATTTATATAATGTTTTATCTTGACAAAGTACAAAGAAATGTTAAATAGTATACCAGCTAACAATTGAGATCAAATTAAAGATATTGTGTTACAAGATACTGTTGAATAAAAGCTTAATTTTTCAATATGTTCTGAAATAATTTAACAGATATAAAAGAAAATGTAATTAAATAAAAATGGTTTTAATAGCAATTTAAGTTACTAAATCAAATATAATTTAAGTTATTAATAGATAATTAAAAGTGAATATTGCACAAGAAGATTGATGTGTTTTCGAGAAGTAGAATCCTTGGAATTTTGCTGAGGTAATAGTAAAAAGAATAATGAAAGATCAACATTTTCATTTTAAAATATTTCGCAATTTTAGATAATTATTTTAAATATCAAATTTTGATCATCATTTTTCGTCACAATTGTTCTGCAACGCAGTATTTGGTCATAATATGTATATTTCATCTATATGAATAAGTTAAATCGGAACTTGATGAGAAGGAAGTATTTAATTAAACGTAAACCGAAAGAAAAGCAGCAATTTATTCATTAAAATCAGAACGGAAGAAAAATATTCCAGGAAATATTGAAAAAATCTGCAGCTTTCACAACAGCTGACAGGAGACAATGCATCTGCCATGCTTCTGTTCTGTACCAATCTCGGATTGTATTAATGGAATGTTCTGGATGAGAAGGGAGGATCGCATGTCAGCAGCTAACCACACATAGGATCGTGTTTAAAGTAAAACGAACACATTTTCTAGAGTCTCCATTAGATAAACATGTGGCTCGGAATGTTGTCTTAGCTCTTACAGTTTCCTTTCGTCTCCTATCATATTTCTCATTTCATTTTCAGTAAAACCTTGTCTAGATTCGTCATTTAATATATGAATATTTAATATAGAATTTTCGTAGTATATGTTATATATATATATATTAAATCGTTGAAAATTTATGTCATTGCAACCAGTAAAGTTTAAATCTCTATATAAAGGACTTGAAGTAATTTTCTTTGATCAATCTGATTATTTTGAAGAATTGAATCCATTTACTTTCGAAACTGGTGTCAAATGTTTACACACAGTGCTTGCTTCTTTTCAAGTGACAAAAACAGATATGTCAAGAAAGGATTTTGTTTTTCTATCTTTTCCAAATGGAAATGAAAGAAGAGTTCGTCAACATAAACTCTTACTCGCTGCTCGTAAAATTATGATATTCTCATCATTTTTGATAAATTTGTCACGACGTCATCTGTCTCTCTGCTCATTCTTTTACTGTTTTCATCTGTTTCCACACATAGCATCTAAAGCTATTTCTTATTCTAGAAAATATTTTTATACGATTTACAGCTCACCTAAAACTATTTTACAGTGAAAACATTTTTATATGAGGAACTAGATATTAATAAACGTGGGTTATTGGCCTTTTAGCCGAATGGGCCAACAACTAAAATAGAACTTGGATGTATGTAATATGAGAGTGTAAGCAATTTTGTACAAAAATTTTCGTTATTGAATTGTGGTGCAATATGCTACCACAACAATCTGAAAGATTTACTAGTTTGTCCTTTAAAGATTAGATATGGAAATGATGTCATTTTACACCACTCCGGAAAGCCGGAGTTATCACTCAAATATTCAATATCGTGATCGATGATTTTGATACTTAGACAGACACCATCCGAATTTTTCATAATATAAAAATATCTGGATATATTTAGCTTCCTTTTAATGGAAAAAAGCATTTAAAATGAAAACTATTTTTCATTTCGGCATTGAAAATATTACATTCGCCATGACCTTTTCAATGTCGAGTACGAAGCTAACATCAAATAATATTAATTCTGTATCTGCTTCGGGCAACGGTTGGATACATTTAGGTGGCACAACATAAGGCTCGTGTCTTGGCAGACAATCGCTGTTTACATGTGTTTCTGACAGCTTGACAAGTCTGCAATCAGATAATTTGAACGCCATATACACTTGTTTAACTTAAATCTCTGGTTTGTTATGCGGATACCCTCGATGTTATCACTATTATTGTCTGCAGAATACATTGATGAAGCATAACGATTATTACAAAAT
This sequence comes from Centruroides sculpturatus, assembly GCF_000671375.1. Classification (NCBI taxonomy): domain Eukaryota; kingdom Metazoa; phylum Arthropoda; class Arachnida; order Scorpiones; family Buthidae; genus Centruroides; species Centruroides sculpturatus. Next base: position 756,806 of record NW_019384601.1, on the reverse strand, counting down.
TTATTCGCTTTATTGCATCGATGCTCCTGCACAATGATGTCAGATTTTTATATTAAGAAATATTAACTGAAATATTATTTGTTTAATATATATATATATAATATATAAAAAACATATATTCAATGAATTTTATTTCTATATTTAAAAAATGAACTGCCATATTTAAAATTTATACAATAAAATTGAATAAGACTTTTATGAGACAAACGACATTATTCTTAGTAGAAGAAAAAATTAGTCACAGAAGTGTTCCATTAAGTGGAGAAAGTGTTCGAACTTAAGATATAGCTATTCCAGTGCATTCCAGTAAGATTTTATGGCTTAAGCAGCAATTTTATGGCTTCCATCAGGTATACAAAGTGATCAGTTTGATTCAGTTCAATGGCCGGATTAGTAATGATTCGGCAAAGAACTTCAGAAATTCTGACTGTAACAAGTGCTAGATATGATTAGCCGGAAACATGATGGAACCTTTCCATGCTGTCTCTAGAGTGTAATTTGTCAAGCTGACCTACATATGGTGTTCTAGAGTATTGAAGGAAGTATTCATTAGCATGACAAAGCATATCGAAATCCATTTGCTTAATGGTAATAGCAATGGAAGAGATCAAGATTTGTGAATCTCTTATGTTCAACTTAAATGTTTTACTTAAAATATTCAAATATTTAATAATAAAATAATAGGAATTTATCTAAATTTATCAGTATCATTTCTCGAATAGTTTCTCTTAGATTAAAAAAAAATATATTATTTTTCCTAAAGGAGAAAGTAAAATTAGAAGTTCAAAGAGACCGCGAGACAATATTCTTTGTTAATTTTTATTGCGATTTTCGGCACATCCATCAGCATTTTATTTTACTTAGATTATTTGTAAAGAGGAAATTCATGTGCCGTCCAGATGGTCAAATCGCATTTGGAAACCTATACACGAGTAACATAAAAGACAACAACGTTATATTGTAATAAATCTGGATTTAGGTCTATAAGAGAAAATAAATACAGTATAAAATTCGTCTGAAGTTCACCCAGTGACGTGTCGAGTTAACGTCAAAACATAAGTGACTGTTGGATATTTTTAACACCGCAAATTTATGATTTATAGTTTGTGGCTCATTCTTTGCTTGGCCAAATGCCATTTTTGTCATCAACCGTATTAATGTTTACAATATCTTTAAAATACGTCAAGGCACGTTTGAAGTAACAACGTTTAAATTATAATTATAAACCAATTGAAAATGTTAGGAAATAGTTTCGAGTCTATCAACGTGTGGTACTTTACCAGAATATCAAGTAGATAGACTCCTTCATGCATTCTGCATATAGCATCTTTCAGAAACTTCCAATGGCAACATCAAGTCTCATGAAAAGATGAAAATCAAATTCAACTCGCCATTCTACGAAAGAATATTTTTGTTTTCCCATTTTATCAATTTTTCCCTTTTCCTCACGGTTACAAAATCGATTTTTTGTTATGAGAAGGTTTCTTTCCTGATACAAAAGAAGAAAAAAAAAAGGAAAGAAATTTTAGAAATTCTTTCATAATATGCCAGTGGGTGAATGAGGTCGTAAAAGTTTAGTACAGAATATATAAATAGTAACAATGTTAATGGGTTTTAGACATTTTTAAGAAAAAGTAATTCAATGAAGCATTACGTATATGTGAATTGGCAGTTAAGATTTAAATTAAATATTTTGATTATGCAAGGCTTAGACGAACGTAACTGCTTAGGATATTATTGCTTGACATCGCTGAGATATTTATTGTGTAGTTTATAGAGTTGTGACAAAGGTACGGTCAAAGTAAGATTTGAAACGATTGAAAAATATTGAAGAACAGAGGAAATATCATTGTCAAGATTCTCCTGAGTGGCACACAAGAAAAGATAATTTTTTCTAAAAAAATTTGACCTGTTTTCTATAAAAGATTTATACTATTAGATCCTTCAAATAAAAATTTGGATTATTTAAAGAAAAGATTTCAATGTTTGAACATAAATAACGTCCTGTTAAAATTTGAAAGAATAAATCATGCAGTTTAATAGTTTATATGAATCACTAATATTCAAAATAAGCGTATATTTTTGTTTCTAATCGTAAAAATTATATCTTATATTTTAGGACGTAAAGAAAAATATTAAAAACATATCTTTTGGTAAAAATTCATTTTCAATAAAAATGTTAAATATATAAAATTACACGGTTAAATAAAAAAAATAATCGATATATAATTAATGAAATTTAAAAAATTTTTACATATCTAATTTAAAAAAAATCGATTCTCATTACTTCTTTGTATCTTAATTTAGGTAGATTTGTTTAACGAAAGTCTCTAACATTAATAGAAGTACATAGATGAAGAGAGAAAAGAAAACGGAAAAATAATTTTTAAACATAAAAGTAATGGAGTTTGAAAGACAATAAAAAAATGAAGTAAGTACTTTGAGTTTATGCATTTTTGATGTAATTTTCAATGTGCGATATCAAAAGGTATTAAGATGGTAGGTCTTTCAATTAAGTATGAGGTGATACATCACTTTTGCACATAACGTGAGATCTCGACACCGACGAACACGCCAGAAATACAGATAATCATAATAATTTCTTATGAGAATAATCTATTTGTAGATATTGTTTACCACGAAAGTTTATCATTTCTTACGCTGTTTTTTTTTTTTTTTTTTTTTTTTTGTTTAAATACATATAATTGAAAATCGATACAATGTTTTGTTACGATTGACCTATTTTTGGAAATGAAATATTTCTACACGGGAGAAATAAAATTAGATACTGTATTTCTTTTCATTTTCCTGATAAAATTTCAAATATTTCTATATAGTTTTACCTTTAAACAAAATAAATCTAGCACCGGATTAATGATTTGGCTATTTGAATGCTCTCGTAGTATTTCTAAGAAAGTAAATAATATTTTTCGTGTATCTAACTTACAATTCCCTTATCACATGTAAAGTGAATTTATAAAATCGTGACGAAATTCTACCCATCCATATTTATATCCGAAAATTTGATATCAGATTGTATGCGATAATTTATAGAGTCAGAGGATATCTATTTTATTATGATAATATAACAAGAGAGAAATTTTACTGAAAAACTAAATAGTATTTTACTTCCGTTATTATTATTATATATATTTTTTATTTCCATCCAAATTATTACGTCTGGTCACCATAGCAACAGAATAACATTGATAAATCGAAATATCCATTTGTGTTTCTAACAATAATATATATGCTTACAAATAGATAAAATTGATAAAGAAACAAAAATTTTTTTAAATAAATANAAAAATTTTCCCTGAAAGGAGCCACATAGATGACCGGCATGACTCCATTGTTAACAGGAGAAGTATGATGTACAGGGGCAAGACAATAATTTGAGGTGGAGAGCATATATTTTAAATTAAATAAATTAAAAGTATGATTAAAAATTGTTCGTTTTTACATTAATATACCTAAAATATATTATGGTACAGTCATATATCAAAGCTATATAGTGTATCTGTATCGACTAAATAGATAAAAATTCTGTACACTTACACTATTAATTAAAATGTTTATTAAGTAATTATTCGTATATGTTATTATTTTTGTTCATTTGTTGGATGATATTTATTTTTAAACTTAGAGAAAAACTTTAAATTTTAGAAGCAGGCAACAGTGTTTGTACTGTACGGTCTCTTGTGTACGGTGTAATCGCTTTGTACACAAGAGACATCAGATCATGTTACTAAGTCCTTAACAAGCTTTTCCTCTATATCAACCAAATTTTCCCACTAGATTATACCAACATCCCGCAAAATTTCTCGTTTTCCAATATATTATAACCTTATTCTCTATAATAATCTTATAGAACCACGGACGTACATGATTGTATTTTAACTTTATTTAAAATTGTATTAAAAACATTTAAATATGTATAATTTTTTTAATATTAGATTTTAAACACTTTCAGATTGTTACCATTTATATTTACTGTTAAGTTTAAATGATAAAGATAATTTAAATTGCTATCAAAGTTTATATTAATTTGTATGCGACACTTCCCTTTTCCGTTTAGAGGTGTACAGTACATAATAACATGGAAGATAATCATGTAGTCTATTCGTTTAAAAATCGTGATTTGTTTGAAATATACAAAAATGTTTTCTAGTTATTTTCGAAGGTATCTTTAGATGTGGAAACAAAATGCTTTTATCGTGTTCTTGAGATATAGAATGTGACAGACAGCTAACGTTTAGACTAAATATAATAAGATATAGTTTTATATATTCATTCTCTTAACTGTCAAAAGATATTTATCCATTTTCATGAATATTCATCAGCTTCGATAAACAAAAATTTTTTTAAATATATTGCTATCATGCTTATAAATCGTAAAATAATCCACTTTATAGTTTTCTTTTTGCTGGGATTTTCTTGATTTATCATGTTTTAAACTGTCTTTCACCCTTGGGCACAAGTCGTCTTAACTTCATAATACACCCTGATGTTGCCTTCATTTTGCTTGCACATCTCGTCTCCCCAAGAGATCGAAAACAACTAATGATTCCAGTTAAGTAACAACTGCTATCCTAATTATTCCAAAACTTGTCCTATTCAACCTCTTTCCCTATTTTTATTTACCTCATTAATTACTCCTGTCTTCTTTAATATAAACATTATACTGAGGTTACGAACCGAATTAAATTCATCCAGATATTTAATGAATTAATTGTTTCTTAACTTGAATTAAACCGGATTATTTTAATAATATTCGCAGGATCTTCTATGGGTTATTTTATTTTTACAGATATTTTTTCATGTTCTAAAAGAATTCTAATGTAAAACAACATATCGTAATTATATTATTGTAGTCCACAGTTCTTTATGAGTGTGAGAGTTTATCAGTATCTTTTATGATTTCTTCTACAGATTATATACAATAACTTAACGGGTACTGTTCCTTATTTAATCATCATTTGTTATATCAACATTTATTATTAACAATCTGGTACACTAACTCTAACTTGAGTTATTAAAATTATAATCATTTTTATTCTTAGATATATATTATTGTAAATTAATAGCCAGTTTACTTTTCATGGATACTTGAGACATAATTACTCATCTTAAAATGATTTATATAGATGAAGTTGAGAACATTTAGGAAAGTAAATTATGAATAGTTTTTAAAACTTCACATTTTATTTAGCCTTATAAATTTTATATTTGTAATTAAAATCTATTTACCAGTGTATACAAAAACATAATTTACACGAACATCTATTAATTTAAATTTTATATATAAAACAGAATTTAAATAAAGGTTATCACTAATAACATTTTTAGATATTCATACTGGAAAAGTTTATATACAGTCTACGAACATAAACGTAATATTTAAATTTAATTTATATATTAATAACTAGACGTATACATATTCAATTATTATAAACACTTGTCACTTATAATTAACAAAATATATGTAAATTAAGATGAAATTATTTTTAAGAACTTGATTAAATGGTTAAGCGGAAATGGATTATTCTAAATCCGTGTGAAGTTTGCATTTGATCTGATTTCTTGTGATATTTTTAGTGAGTAAATCTACTCGCACCTATTTGCTGGTCTGACATACCTGTACTGAGTAAAATTGAGGCTGGTTACATATTTAATTAGTACCTCTCTAGAAAAAGGAATTGTTTTGTTTTTTATTTAAGCACCACTTCTTTCTAATTGTGTAAACAAGGGCAATTATAAATCATACAACATAATACTAGGGGAGATCGGGGCAAGATCGGCATGTTAAGCTTTACTTAAATTCTGTGTAATAAATACTGCTGTAAACTGAAAAAAAAAGCTTTGCATATTGTCTATTGGAATGTTACCTTACTATAGAACTGGTTAAAATCAGTTTGGAAATAAAAATAATTAAAATAATTACAACTTTACAAGAAGAGAGAAATTGACGAAGTTGCCCCGGGTATAGGGGCAAGATCGGCAACTTCTCTCTTTTTGTAAAGTTGTAATTATTTTAATTATTTTTATTAAAGTTGCCCCTGGTATAGGGGCAACAGTAATGGGGCAAGATAGGCACGTATATAAAATTATGTTATTAACAATGTATAAGTTGGAATTCACTATTAAAACAAAGAAATACAAATCCAACACCCATTTAATATTATTACAACGAAATGCAAGTTCAAAGACATATATACATGAATAACAAATGCAAACATGTTTTCATTTATCATCTGTTTGATTTTTATCCTTTGCTTCTAATGTGGCTTTATGTTGCCGATCTTACCCCGCTAGTCATGATTTCGAAACATTAAGTACAACCCTGAGAACAGAATGCCAAGCCACGATCTGGCCACGTGAATAAGTTGAAGTTACATCCTTCTAACAGGAAAAGTAACTTTCGTTATCATGGAATTATAACAAAACCTGCCAATTCAATATAAATGGAAAAAAAATATTATATGGAATTGAACGAAAATGAAAATTTGCTTGATAATTCAACTACGCTTGTTGGAGAACAATAAAAACACTACACTCAACAAGCCACCAATAAAACTCAACTGCCTAACCTATAACCAAAGTCTCCTTTTAATTTGTTTTTTAAAAAAAGTGGTTGACAAACTTGCCCCGCATGCCGAAGTTGCCCCGATCTCCCCTATATCATAGACCTATTATAGATGAATAACATTGTATTTACAGATAGACAGATACATGCATACATAAAGATATAAACAATATAAATAAATTCAAAATATTTATCCAACGCTGTAGCATTGGATTAATATTAAATTTTATCACCTATCTACAAGTAGTTCTACTATGGCTAAGAAAGTTTTCGCGCATTTTTCAAAAAATAAATAAATAAAATAACTTTTTCAATATTTTAAATTTTAGAACCCCTAATGGCTTTAAATCAATTTAGTCCTTTTTAAAAAAAAATTGTTTTGAAAACTTCACATCAGTAAATGCGCGATGAGAGAGTTATTATTATAGATCTTGTTGAAAATGTCTGAGAAAATACTATTCTAGATATCAAAATCATATTTCAGCAATAGGAAAACAAAGATTGTTTGGTAAAAATTGATACAGTACATGTTTCTTCCATAACAATTTTATTTTATAAAATATATCATCTTATATGAATAAAGTAATATGTTCTGAATCTACTAAACGTGAATTCAGGAACTGAAACTGCAAAAACAAAAAAAAAAAAAAACACCATTTTTAAGCTAAACTGAATTTTGAAAAATAAAATATGAAAAACGAAGTCGATAAACTCTTTTGCTTACAGGAAATAATTTCATAGAAGTTATCAATAAAAATTCTATATCCTTGAAAATTTATTGTTTAGAGATACATGTATATCTTCTCTTTGACCTATTTAAGAGTGGAGTTCACGTGCGGGTACCAGGATAGGAAACGTGTCCAATTCCTTCATATCAATAAAAGTAGTGGTAACCAACATGCAACAATTAATCTATTATCCATCTAAACATTTGGACAAACAAACGTTGTTTATCGATAATTATTTTAAAATAATTTTATTTTGTAAGTACAGTATTCCAAATTTTATTCCACTTTTGTAAATCATGCGTATCTTTTATCGGAAACTTTATTAATATCTCAGACAAGGAAGCGCATTAACAGAAAACTTCAAAATGAGTTTAGCTCGTATGTATACACTTCAAAACTGATCAATCATAAAGTAATTACTCCATTAATGCAGATGTAAATTCTTGGGGGTTTTTTTCGTTTTTTTTTTTTACTTAAAAGTTCATTACGTCTCTGAAAATATTCGTCAAAAAAGCAAAAAATCATATTTTTATAGTAAAGATGAGAGAAAGTTGTAAGCTATATTATATAATGCTTGAAAGAAGATATATTTAGAACAGGAAAAGGTTTCTGGTTCTTTGCTGAAGATTTCTTTAGTCTACTTACGGATTCTACCTGCAGCTATTTGCTGTGACTGACACGACTAGCTATTTAACAGGAAGAAAAGATCTCAGGGGTATGAAGATTACTTCTAAATCCTGATGTCGATAGTGAAGATTTATTGATTTCCATTGGATATTTAATCGCTTGGGATTTTCAATGATACCAATAATTGTTTTTAATATAAAAATATAGATCTATCAGGAAGCTTAATAACATATTTTATCCTTTCTGGGTTGCCGTATATATATATATATAGATGGAGTCTATTGGTGGACATTCGATTCTAATTTACTGATAACCAGTGCTTAGTGGTCAATTAAGAGATCTTTCTCTGCTTCTAAAATATTCAAGCGTAAAATAATTAAAATATCGGAAATTTTTTAAAAAAGAAAAAAGTAACTTAGTTGATGGGATTAGAATATCTTACTAATTAAAGTAAAATGTAATTAGAAATTATTGGTTCATGAAACAACTATGCAGATAGATTTTTGGGGAAAGGAAAAAAAAAATTCGTTTTATTATCTGCTTAGTGGATTACACGGAAAGAGTTGTTGACTGCAGATGTCAGTTTTTTCATCATTTAAATTGATTGAAGTACGGACTTAAGAGGAGGTTCGAAATAAAATTCGAGAAAGGGAGCCGAACGTTACTAGACGAGAGCAGTCAATCAGCCACAGCTGCCCGACATCACTCCACTGTATTGCAGCGACCTTGGGTACAGGGTCGATAATTGATCTATTAGTTAGTTTTATTAAGATTTATTCCCTTCCTGTCAGATAAAAATTATCTGAACTTGTTTTAATTATTTTAGGCAATCCAACACTATTATCATCATCTCTTAGTGTCTCTCTCTGTACAAGAATTGCAATCTACTTTTAAAGTGTAAGCAATGCTAATTTCATTTCAAAGTGAGAGAAATGAAAGGCGAGCTTCTGTTTCAATCGGAACAGCTTCTTGCCTAATCACATTCCGGTAATGACGTCAGTGAAAGTGTGTTTTCTACCTCATTGTGATAGAAACGTGCGAAATTTGGAGTATTTCCAAACAAGGGATAAAAAGTTTAATTTCTTCTTAATTTCGAATTCCTCTTCAAAAAACCACTTCAAAAAATTAAATAAATAGAATAAAGTATTACTGTGGAGCATTCATTAAAACATTTCTAGAATTAGAATTTACAAAAAATAAAATAAGCATTATTAGTCAGAGCGTAGATTCGTACTGACGTGATAATTACTGACTTCTAGATTTTTTTTTTAACTAACCAACTCACAAAATACAGATTTAGAGTTCAATTTAAGAATATAAAATTTAAACAAAACAAAAATTTATTGGAGTGTAGAATTTAACGACATTCTTCATTTAAACGTTTTCAGGAAAATGTTAAAGTTTCTAAAATTCCGATCTTCAAACGAGCGTTTTTGAACGTCGATTAACGTCCACTGTTTTTATTCTATTAATGCAAATTCGGTTCACATCACACTCGCATTATTATTATTTAATAAAGAAAATTTGGTGTAATCTGTTGTTATAGCAATAGAAAACAAATTTGAAAGTTTTAATTACATATATTAAAAGTAAGAATTAAACAAAGTACTAAAGAAATGCATTACGATTAGTTTTAAACAGTGTGAATTGTTTATAGTTACTAATATAGCAGATAAAACTTAATGTAGTTCCGTACTTAAAATACTTTTATTGTGTTGCAATTTGAAAAAATTGTAGACCTATAAATTCCCCCCGTATGTCCGTCTGTCTGCCCTTCCTTAATCTCGAGAACAGAGTCAGATGGATGAAGGTCGAGACCAGATATGGAAAGATTAGGGGCAAGAGGCCCTGGTTAACTATATTTCTGGTTCATACCGAAAGTTACATTATTTCAATTCAAATATTTTCTCCTGAAAGGAGTTAGGTAGGTCACCGGCATGACTCTATTGCTAACAGGAAAAGTATGCTGTACGCTGTACAGGGGCAGGGCAAGACACTACAGTACTAATTTGAAGTGGAGAGCATAATTGCAGCCCGGCATTGTACTGATAATAAAAATAAATTGATAATAATTTTTAACACTAATTTAAAATAAAGTCTGCTGACGAAATCAGTTTGATAACTCAATCATAGTAAACAGATGTTCCTTAAAACCGTTTTCTTATTATAAACAAGTGATGCTAGAAAAATAAAGCATCTCGAGACTTTTAGATAAGATCAAATATTTATTTTTGAAAATATTGTAAACCAAAAAGTTATATATTTACTTTGAAAATAATACGAGTATGTTATACAAAACTTAACACACAATATATTTACTTAAAAATAACCGAAAAAGGAAAGCATCGTCTGAAGAGACATTAAACATCGAAATGTATTTCTAAAATAGTCTTTAAGTGTTGATTAATATAAACTATGTAATGTCTAAATTATAATAAACCTTAGTAATAATTGTATTAAGTTAACAAAGGCCAAATAAATCATTTAACCGTAGAAGTGGAAAAATGTCATCGCCATCTGTCAGAGAAGTTCTCATAAATCTCTTCTCTGGATGATAGAAGCAATCATACCAAGCTGTACGTGGACGAAAGCAATTTTATTAGTCATAGCTAGTCTTTACTATTAGAATAATGTAGTCATTAGACTGATTATCACAAGATTCAATTTTCTCTTAAAATGTACAAAGTAAAATTAACCAAAGACGTCAACTGTTAATGATGTTTAACACAACAGTTGGCATCTTGCGTTAGTTCAGTAGTTCAATATATTGTAGTTTTATTTTCTTTATTTACTCTTTTACCGAATTACGTTTATATTTTTAAAACTGTTTTTAAAAGAATTCTGTATACGTTTTAAAAAAGGCTAAAACTAAATTTTGGTAATCCCAATACTATAATTAATGCCAGGGAAAAAAAGAAAAGCAAAGTGGAAATAAAATCAAGAGAAGTTAATTCTCGTTTATCACATTTAGACAGACTTGTTCAAAATAAATCTAGATTTGCTGAGAATAATTCTCTCATCGATTTTTGTTTTATCATTAAATTTCAGAAGGTCGGATATTTCGTAAATGCTTTGTCGTACATCTCTTGTACATTTTTTTCTTATTATTTTTAACGTAAAAAATTGAAGTTACGGAGATTTTATTTGTTAGAATTACGGAAATGCCGAGGGAGGAATGAATTACATAATGTAAAAAAATTATATTTAACTTTTATAGATTATCTGAAAAATAATATTTATAAAGATTTGATAGTCAAGTGGAAGTGTTACGAACCCATTGGCAATGTGCCACCATTTATCGACTTTATGTCTCACAATTGTAAAGGTAACGGGCTTTATTCTTAATATGCTACGTGTGCATTTGTTTATGCCGCAATTCACTAAGATTGTATCAAATCATTAGCACAGAGAAAACTGGAGAGTATCGTCTCTAAGAAGTATAAGGTGAATGGTTGTGGACAAGTAAGGGAGTATTTTAAGGGCGAAGAGCAGTTTTGGGGTAGAAATAGTAATACGTTTTTGATGGTCTTACTGGTAGCAGATGTTTAAGTTTATATAGAGGATCAATTTTGAAAACTAGGAGAACGATATAACGACTATATAAATGGTGTTTTTTTTTTTAAACTCATAAATTGATACATGACATCTCGACAGTTGGAAAATCAGGTTTTCTTTATCTCTACTCTTCATCGACTTAATAATTATTTTTCGTTCAAAATTAGAGGTTTAATTATTGAATTGATTACCGTTATAAGGACGGTACTTTGTCCTGTATTCACAAAACACTTCCGACACTTCTACATATAGCTTGACTAATGATTTTTCACTAAAAGATGAAAATCAATAATTACAAGGCTCTGCTCTTACAAAAATCGTTATTAAAAATAAAATATTAAATCAAAAATATTATTTTTTATAAGAATAAACCTATAAATTTTATAAAAACCTCAGGATAAGTTAGATAAGAAGCGAAAATAGCCCTAATAGGAAGAAATAAAGAATTTAACGAGTTACATTTTGAAAGTAATCATTGCATTTATTTAAAAAATTTCCGTGTGAGTAGAGTTCGAGAAATCTTTCAAATTAACTTTGATTAAAGCAGTAGCAAATGCTCAGTTAATATTTCTTCGTAGGTAGCGATAAATGTGTTAGAGAGTGATTTATCAATCTAAATTTACTAAACTACTGATCTACTTGGAAAGAGATAAGGAAATGCATCTCTGGAGGGAAGATACATACTAATTGTCTGATTTTGACCACACCTGATTAGTAATACGTAAGACATGTTATTGTTTAATCGACAGATAAAATGAATGAATAGATGTTACGAATCCCTTTCATTTGAATGTTAATATTTGATTATTTTGCTGTATAAATTGAATAGCCGAACATACGTTTCTCCTTCTTTATAAATTGCTGTCTCACAATTGAAAGTAATGTACTTTAAAAATAACTTCGTTTCCTACAATATACAATAGCCTTTAATCACTGATGAAAGAAACCGAAAATGGCTGTTTATATGGTTTAGCAATTTTCACAATTACAGGATGGCATGATGGTGTTGTTTTATATTTTAATGTTCTTTTTTCATTTACGACCCTTTGGATTTTTGCCAAAAGTATATGTTTTAAAATTTCAAATACGCCACGATTCAGTGACATATTTAAGTCATTTGAAGAGAAGTATAATTTATCGTGCCTTATTAGGAAATTAAAAAAAAAGGTGCAAAAAATGTTGAGGAAGACTTGTTATTGTTCTTTTCTTTATTCTGTACAATTTCCTATAGTCTAGAGTTGATATCTTTTTGTGATATTAAGAAGGTTGAATTTTGTGGAGTACGTTTTTACTAGTCTAGTCACGCATCTCGAAGCTGTGTCATGTTCAGCTTAGAGCTAATAATGCCACGGTAGTAGAGAACTCTTGGATGAAGAACTAGACAATCCCCAAGAACATATGCTTCTGCAACTACTACTATTAGGCAATCTGACAAGATTTTATAACATTTTTACTTGTGTCAAGTTACGTGTTCTTTAATTTTATTAATTACGTGAATAAAGAATATAAAAGAGAAAGCATATAATTCATTATAGAATAATCAATAATTTCGTGATTGTTGATTTATTTTTAGTGGAATAAATTATTCATCTATTAAATTATTTTTCGATGAAGATTTATTAAACGTTCATTTTTAAAATTAATTTATATAAAAAAGAAAAAAAAAACTAATATTTTGCGATAATTTATAATGCCAACTGTTTCTATAAAATTGTTATTAATATTTGAACGAAATGGTAAATGAAGATTAGTATAGGAGATCAATACACAAGAAACTATATGGTATGAGCAATCTGCGGTAGAATTCATAACGATAAATAAAAGGAACGATGTAACAAGCTTCAATACCGAGTAAATGTAGACATAGGATACTTGGCAAAAATAAACATAGGATAGAAACAAATATGGAATAATGGATACAAGATAATACACGGAAATAATAGATATAAGAAATGTTAAGAAAAACGTACTTAGTAATTTTGTGCTTTAAATACTTTGAGGATTTCAATCGCTGTTATGTTATAATACGTTAATAGAATAAAATACAACAAATTTTAAATTTCTTATTAATCAAAAATAGCAATAACAATAAGCCATACGTGTACAGTTTATAATAAAATCTTAGATAAAGTTTTAAAATATTTAATTTTTTAGTTACGATTTTTCGTTTTAAAGAAGTTAGAGACGAAAAAATTATTGTATAAAATCAATTCTCGAATGGAAGTTTTTATAATGTTATGATATTCTAAGTTATATTCTTGGTCATAAGATATTCTTTCTTTCGGATTTTAGATGGCATGTCAACAATTTACGACCGTTTCCCATTGTTTACATTACACTCGAATAGTGACGGGGAGATAAAAAGTAGGATCGCGTTACAACTGCTAAAGAGAGAAAAGTTCGAAATTTTGTAATTTTTAAACGAAAATTCCAAATAGAGTATTTCTGCTCGTCAAACAAGCTTTAAAAGTTCGATTTATCAGTGTACAGACGTTTAATATCTGTCAGAATTCCGATCGATACCTCATAGATAGAAGGGGAAAAAAACTCATAAATATAACTTCACATTTCCGAAAATATTTTCCAGAAATATGGCACTGGTTGCGTTCTTTAATTAATTGGATACACTTAAGATAAACCCCAAAATTATCTACACGAAACGAATGCTGAATATATTATCACTGCATATTGATTTTTGGATGAAATATTGTAGTTCTGAGTGAATTTCGTCGGGATATTCATTGATTGTATACTTTCTTTCTATATTGACGTTTTTTCGGGATTGATGGTGTGTTTGCTATTGTTATGGTAATGTTTGTTTGTTATGTTTTAATTATATTGAAATATATGTTTAAACTATAGGTGTGCAGCAAATATTTTTCTTTAGTATAAGTTTATTGCTAAATATAGAGACAAATATTTATATTATAATAATATAAAAAAAATAAAACAGAACAATTGATTTATCTGTTTATATACATTTCTTATTTTAAAAAGAGCTTTCTTAATTATTTATAAATAAAATATAAAAATAAATTGCTTATACACTGATTATATAAAAACGATACGACAAAAAGTGTCAGAAACTATTATACCTTGTCAACATGTTTTAATGTTAGTGGTGATGTGTATCGTGTAGAAGCGAAGTTTTATATGTTGTAAAATATAATTTTCACAAGCTTTATAATTGCGACAATTTTTCTTTTAAATCTATAAAGATTGATTCGAGATCGAGTGCTAAGTTGACACTATTAAAAACACTTTCGAAAGAGATTTATATGATCCAGTAATTGTCTTAGAAATAGGATAAAAATTCAGACATCAAAGTTTAAAAACGACTTGAGTTGTTCAAATTCCTTTTTCTTGAGGTTAACATTCTTTCTAGAAGAGTCAACATCAATCAAAGTTTGTGCCAAGTCAATAGAATCATCGTTAAATTTATCCAATGGATAAAATATATATATATATTCTTAAAGTATATTTTTTAAAACAGATAATATCGAACGTGTAATGATAATTGATCACTTAATTGCATATAAATGGTTAATATTTTAGAAATGATATATTTCCAATGGTAAATCTTAATGTAGTTTTCATGGAGAAAAAGAAAAATTTTAACATATATAAACATATTTCCTCGATTTTTTACACGAAAAAAAGTCTTTTTTTTCCATTTGTTATATGACTGGCGGACATTTAAAGTTGTGATTTTCACAGCTTATAGTCACCTGTACATTTCGGTACAAGTTCAAATGGAGATTTTTCTAGCTAACTTAGCTATCCATCTATCTTTGTCGCACTTTTCCCTTTGGCGACAATCTGGCGTTGAGACAAAAATCAATTAAACACACCGGTAGCCATTTTGGCTCCTCTTCAGGCACTCAACAGGTTTTTTTATCCCCTATCATTTAGGATTTTGGACTTGCAGACCCTACCACATGTATTGTAGAGTGATCCACATCTCCCATATTAATTTATAATTTATCAAAATTTCGTTTAACGGCTTAAAACATTAACGTTTTCTCCATCTCAGCAATCTTATAAAGTAGGCAATGTAAAGAAAACAGTGAGTTTTCTGTTTTTCTTTCGAGGAAGGAAGCTATGAAAATATTTTAACTTGATTTACACAAAACATCAACTTTTGAAATAGGTAATATCTTAAAAAGCTAGTTTCATCGGGTACATTATCAAATTTAAAGGAATCTATAGATTGAGAGGCATAATATATTCCTATATACACAATTCCTGGATTGGAATTTTTACTTTAAAAAAGAATTTGACAACTGGCAACACTGTTAACTCGAGTGAACCAGCAGAAAATTTACGTACTACTACAGAACGAATAAATTGCATACTCTTTCCTCGGAATACACAGAGTGGAAAGGAAAAAAATGAAATTTCCAGGTTTGTCGAAGAGTTATTGGAAAAAGGAAGTGATTGGATCGTGCTTAGGTGAATATTTCACAATTTTGGATTTTACTGTACTTGAATATATGCCAGGATTGACTAGATTCTATTATTTATGTCTTGGAAAATACAAATGCGTTTGGATTGGACGTACAGTACATGCCATATTCAGTCTAAAATCGTACATTCAATTTTAATAGTGTGAAAGTATTTGCAGCTGGATTTATACAACAGATCTTTTGTATTAGAGTAATCTGTTTGACATAAAAACATGACAAACGATCGAATAAAATATAACTATAAATTGTAAGTAAAAAAATGAATAATGAATACTCTATTAGTAACAGATTTCTTTAAACAATAATTATTAATGAGTAAATTATTAGCTTGCACCTTTAACTCTCCGAAAAACAATTACTGTGCGATTAAAACTCTAAAAATGCAATTAATTGTAATTTTTGTGTTAAATACACAAAAATTACAATTAATTGCATACTTATGATTTTTCTATAGAACTATTACTTAAATAGTAATAGTTCTATAGAAAAATCAAAAGTATTCGCCGATAATGTAAAATTAATAAATGAATTTATGAATGAGAATAACGCTATTTAATTGCAGATGCATAACGATAACTCACGTCTGCAATTTTTTAATCATAAAAATATTATTTATGAACATGTTTATTTTTTCGAATTTCATTCTAGTTAAAAAAGGATTTAAACTGAAAATTCCTTTTCTAAACTGATAAATGTGGCCTTTTGGGAAATCTTTATCCCGATTGAACAATCCGACGCTCATATACTACAATCTAAAGAATAACTCTAAGATATAAAACACTATACAATTGATTAAACAAAAATCTGTACGGATTTTTAAACACATTCACTCTTAACGAAAAGTTTTATCCTATCAAAAAATCAATAGTTGCGAACAGGAGAATTATAGATACATCGGATAATTGTTCGACTTTATCTAATACAATAAAATCAACTACACACAGTAGTTTCGATCTAGATCCAATAATAGTCGAATATATTTAAGTCAATAAATAGTAAATTTATAGCGTCGTGTTTGACATTTTTAAGAATTTAAGAAGTAGATAAGAACAATACATTTGAGAACTTGTTGGAAGTGAAATTGTTGAACGATTCGGTAGCTAAATGGACACACCTAGTGTGAAACATTGGGTGGAGTGTACATGCTACACGCACATAAACTAAATGACGGAGAATGCAGGATGTAAGATTATAAGCCGTTTAAAATATTTAAACGTATCAGCGACGTATTTCAATCCAAGCAGTCGACGTGCATTTAATTATAAATAACATAACAACACTAAGCTTACCTGAAAAACACTGCAATGCGTCGCTATTTTACTTACAGACAAACACATCTAAACGTCTTAAACACAAGTCAAATGCGTAGAGCAGACAAACTACGGTGTGTTCCATTGATTACGTTCAGACTCATCTGGTTGAAACCAGTCGATCCGACAGCCAACCGTTTCCCCCCAACGTCCAAAACACGATACGTACGAGCGAAAGTTATTTTCACCCGGAGAAATACAAAATGCAGATATACAGCCAACAATATGGCGGACTAGCAGTCGGTACCACACAGAGATGCGGCACAGCAAGAGTTATACAAATGACAAACGTCCAAAGAATCTTACCTGTCTACGATGGGGATTAACTAACTAGGACGTTCGCAATACGCTGCATCTTTCTTCTCTTCCCAATTTACATACTTATGTAGTTATGTAGATTAGGGAGTTAACCACCGCATATTTTTTCTTTTTTTTATCCCTCTTGCTACATTTGCTACAGGTGTCCGGTCGGCGATTGATCACAGGTTATAGAAAGACGATTATCCCAGGCAGTCGCTGGCTTAAATGTTTTGTCCGCGGTACCGTCTGTCCGACTGATTCACAGTTCGGTTTGCTGAGAAATAGCATGGTTGCTAGGTTACAGAAACTGTACGTACAATTATAATAAAAGAGTAAACAGAATTTAACATGTTGTGAATGGCCGTCTTGTGTGTGTGTGTGTTGTATGTGTGTGTGTCTGTGTGTGTATATATATTTATATATAGAGAGTTAACTGCTTTGTTTACTTAGATTTAATAATTATATATACATACAGTTAATAAATACTGTTATAGAATTTCGAAAAAATCTAGTAATAATCTTCCGGTAACAGTCGTACACTTAATCGTTTGGGAGAGGCTTTAAAATTAAATAAATTGCAGTAGAACTATATATTTTTAGAAAGCAAAAAGAAATGGGTAGTTAAACTTTTATTAACCGTTTAGAAAAAAAATGAAAGGGAATGTTTTATTTTTAATATTTTCAAGAACGCCTGGTAAAGAGATTTTACAATAAAGCAGAGTAGTCGTGCGGAGAAGTTGCACAGGATGATACTCATAAAAAAAATTAGGAAAAATTAAGTTTATCATGATAAGTTTAAAAGCTAAATAAGATTAGGGTTTTATTTCGGTTATTTTGTTTTTAAAAGGATAATGGGACTATGCATCTGTTTTAGTGAGCTCTTAACAACTAAGATAAATAAAGATTAGCATCTGATAAAAGAATTAATGTTATTATTTATTGATCACTTTTTCTTTCTTTCTTTAACCACAAGGCATGACATTTAAGAGAATGTCGGGTTTTTCGTTCAAATCATGGATTATTAATAATTAATTTGCAGATAAAGGGAAAGTCTATTAGCAAATGTCTCGATAAGATTTATTTCTGTAAATTAATCAATTAATTTTTATTGAATTTTGAATAAATGCGATTGCAATATTCGTCATCCATTAACGAAAAAATTGAGAATAAATGAAAACTTCCCATTTAATTATTTGCGATTTTTTTAAGTCGAAGTTTAAAAATTCTGTATAAATTAAAAAAAAACACAAACTTTTTTCTTCTGTGTGGTAATATTTTTGGCTGAATTATCCAATTATCCACTGCAGTCCGATACGCTTTACCCACTTACCTCTATTTCTAGTTGGGCTGGTCTCTGTCTGTAAATTCACACCTCCCTTGACTTTCCAATCTACCTGACCCTTTGATCACGTGACATAGTAGTTTGTCTATGGATGTGTAGAATCCTCTATCGTCCCTGATACTCACTCCTGCCTCTTTGTGCCTGTTGTGAAGTAGTGCAGCCGAGTGCCGCCTCTGACGTATGGCGCTACCGTCTCCATACTGGAAGCTGTCTAATGGTTGATGTAGGTGTATATGTCCTGGATGACATAAATAAACAAGAATTTGAGAATTTCATAAAAAAAAATGTATATATAAGAAAAAATTGTTTGGCGAAGCCAGCGCCCAGCTTGTTTATCTTTGGAATTTTAACACATCGGAGTGCCTAATAATTTGATCAAAATCTTAGGAAGAAGCGCGAAAAAATCGCTAGCTGCACATCACATCATATCGACAACCGTCTCGGAATGGGTTATTGGATCCTGCTGTGACGGCAAGGCATTCTGGGACAAATTACTCCCTTCTGACCGACTAATGTTGGTAGAAATTTTTAAAGAAAAATAATTTAATCCAGAAAATTGAAGTGTTTTTAAAT
The DNA here is from genome assembly GCF_000671375.1 of Centruroides sculpturatus. NCBI lineage: Eukaryota > Metazoa > Arthropoda > Arachnida > Scorpiones > Buthidae > Centruroides > Centruroides sculpturatus. The sequence continues at coordinate 737,319 of NW_019384601.1, read as the reverse complement.
ATGATTTAGTCTTTTAAATGTGGAAAAACTGGAGTAAATTTAATATTAGATGTTATACTAGCCTTTAAAATATCTCAACTGCATAGAAATCTTAGACAAAGTTTAGAAATTGATTCTCGCCTTCCAGCTGTTTTATTATATAGATCTTCCTATTTTCTGTTTTTCCTCATTTCGTTTATTAACTTACAAACGAATTTTCGTTCTGTTTATTTTAAATATATTACAGTATTATTATTATTATTATTATTTTAATAATCTTAATTTATAGAATAGAAAAATAAGGATTGATATAAAATGTGGAAATGACAATAAAAGATTTATTTCCGTTGGAAGTTATATTCATTTCGCAATTATCTAGCGGAAATTCTGTACTATATTCCAATTTCCGAATGTGTAAAGAAAAGAAGTAATGGATGAAAAGTAGGCTTTTTAACGGATTAAGTTTCTCTTACAAGTTAGTTGTATGACTCTAGTTTTGTATTCCTTCTAAAGCACAGACAAAATAAGGACTTTTATGTTTGTTCCTGTTTTGTCTTTAATCTGCTTGGAAGCGAAGCAGGACATTGTTCTCTCTTCTTCTTTCCCTCCCCCAAAATAAAATAAAATAGATCTGTGAATGTAGATTTCTAACCTGTAGATGCGAATTGTATATTTAACCAAAAAAAAAGTACAATTATTGTATTAAAAGTAGACTTAAATTCTAGTAAAACAGAGTTGAATTTTTTTTAACACAACCAATTAGTCAGTTCTTCCTTTCGAAATTTAATTTATTTTTTATTATTATTGTTATTCCTTTTGTAAACTGTATAGAACATTTCAATATTTCATAACTTTTCTAGTATTGCAAATAATTTTCGGATGTATTGACAGAAAGCACACACGGTGGATTATAAAATGACTCCTCGGGGATCGCTACATACCTGAGAAGGGATGGAAGATTTATTCTCCGAGAAGAAGGAAATTCTCTATAGTGTTTGGACTTCGTACTGAGGTAGGGGAAAAAATCTATTTTCAGTTAAGAATTCTTCAATCATAATATCAAGCAGCATATATATGTTCGTAATTTATTTATTTTAAATGGCAAAAATTAAAAAAAAAAAAAAACGATTAAAGAAATGTGGCCGAGCGAGAAGTTAGTTCTTATAAACAGTACACGTGACCGGTTGTTAACCTCTGAACTTCACAGATATTTTTTTATTGGACAAAATACACAGATGACAATTTGCGCTTCTCTAACGTCGATAACGACAAAATTGTTAAAGCGGACAATCGATATTTTCCCATTAATGTTACTAAATAACAGTTATGTGTTATTTGACGGCAGATAATTTTATTTTACGAAATAATATAATTCATCGGAGTTATATTGAAAATATTATTTGTATAATTTCGCTTCGTGGTTAATTTTCCAAAATATATATGTATATTTTTTGATAAGAATAAAATCCTTAAAACTTAATGTCAAAAATAAAATCTATACCTTGGCTCTATTAAAAAGATAAGTATTATATTAAGATAAGTAGAAAAAATCGTTGACAGACATTGATTAATGGAGAGTGAGATTTTCCATTATATACATATAGAGTATGTAAGATTAATACTTCAAACTTTCGATAATAAATTGAATAATTTATACATATATAATATCGGGAAAAAAATGTTTAAACTATTAACAAAACGAGCATTATCGAATATTTAGTATTACCGTACGAAATACTCCCGATCATTAATTTAAAAAAAAAAAATTGGGATCATTGCTTAGTTGATTGCTGGAAAAAAGAAGAAAAGTTAGATTTTTCAATAATCTACTGGATCGATTAGTTATTTTGTATGTCGACTTCGTTGTCTGCGTTTTAAACAAAGTAAGTAGGTACTAAGTAATTGGAATAGGATGTTGTAATTGCATTAAACTGAAGCCGAGTTGTCTCCTCTTGAAATCATCAAGACGCACTTTCAACCAGACAGTGTCAGCTCTTGCATATTCTAATCTCTTTTCCTAATGTCATGCAAATTGACTGATGGAAAATGTCGAATTATAGAAATAATCCTATTGTAACTTTTTTCTTTTTTTCTTTTCTCTTCTGTTTCCAAAGTTTGTAATCGTTTGAAATACAAATTTTTAAACTATTATCGAATTTGATGATTGCTTTTTTATGCTTATTCTTCATTATTTAACAATAATTTAGCTTGTCTAGTGTTTCCCAATGTAAGTTATTTAATGTATTAATGGTCTTTTTTTCTAGTAGCGGTGTTAGGTATAGGTCTCATGCTTTTAAGGGCTTCAGATATAAGCTTGTTCACACTCTTCTTGATCCTAAACATCGTGTGATGTAGACTTCACAGTATACAATATATACTTTTATAAAAAAGGGCTTCGCAAGTGCGTGCTCTTCTAGGGCTTCGTGCAAACTAAACCCGCTACTAATTGTCGACCCTTTAACCGACCGTAGGGTATTCATGGTTCATAATCCCCATTGGGAAACACTATATTAACCGATAGAATTTTGTTTTTAATTTTTCGAATTATTAAAACTGTGGAAGTGGATTAAATTTATGCTCGGAAGATAAATATGTAAAAATAATTTTAAATGTTAGGTCACCGGCGATAAAATGTTTCTCGAATATTTTTCTTTATGAATTAAAAAAAAAGTTCAAACCGATAATAAGATTTCGTTGTTAATTTTCAGAAATAATTAACATTATTAAATAAAATGTTTTTCATAATTAAATTGATTTTAATAAAATCAAAAAATAAACATATATTAAATTAGCTAAACTGCTATAATTAAACAAAATATAAAAAAAAATTATTTTAAAAAAAATCAATATTTTCGTTGTTTTAATTTACATCGCCATCTACCGAAAAAAATTCAAAACACGTGATAAAATTTCATTATACTTTTTTTGTTTGTTTTTTTTTTACTATTTTTCCCTCCATTTTCCTTATTTTATTTTCTCTTTTCTCTTTTTTTTTTTAAATTCTGTACACGATTAAGCAATATTTCTACATCAGAGCAATGAAAATAAAACGGCATAAACATTAAAAGGACGGAGAATGGTCCTCGGTGCACCTTGGGTAATATAAAAGAGATATGACGTCATTGAGGCGGGAAAAAGGCAACTTGGTGTGCTGACGACACTGGTACGTCATCACGGTACAACTATCGCCATCTAGAAGCGAATCCGAAACCGAACGGATAGAAAATTAATCTAGTAATTATTAATACTATTAATACTAATAATTGACTAATATCGTTAAAACATTTTAAAAATGTATTTGCAATTATTCGTAATTTTTTCTCGACATTAGAAAGTTTTTTTAGTCTAATTTTAAGAAAAATGTATTTATAAGAGCAATTTTTACTCGGGAATTAATAAATCAATAAAAATAACTCATGGAAATGTATACCGTGAAAACATACCAAGTTTATATATATATATTTTATATATATACACACACACGCACACACACAGATATATATTTATATGTATAAGGCAGCCTCGTGCGCACCGTGACGTCACTGCTAAGATATCTAATCGACACAGATATGTAGAATTGTATATCGATAATATATTTTTCTTTTTCGCTCCGAAAGAGAGAGAGAGAGATAGAGAGAGAGATAGATAGATAGAGGAAAAAACAACCGTTCATAAACCCTCCACAGGTGGGTTGCCATTAGTACATGTGCTCGATGGTCTCCTAGATTGAGGCTTGACGTCAGATGACGCCGGAGCCTGACGCTCCGTCGAGCGAACTATTGCTATATTAGCCGCTAGAGGAGCTATAGCCGATGGATGTGGCAGTGCTGTAGTCATTGGATAGGGCGACACCGATGACGGAACTCGAACCACAGCGGCCATGGCGTTCATCCCGTTGACGCTTCCTAAAAATAAACATGATTAGAAATCAGTAAGGTATATGAAGTTAAAAAAATTAAAATCTCTATTAAAAATTTTTAATTAAATTTTAGAAACACTCATTTATATATATATATATTAATTTTGTTCGTTGATAGAAATATAAAATTTTGTTTTTCTCTCAACAGATGGCTCTTTACACGAAATATTCACACACACACACATGCCATAAATGTAATACATATTTATAATATTTATTAAAAGTACAATTTTTCTGTTTATAAAAACTTTTTCCTTGCCGATATTTTAAAAATAAAACTGCATTATTTAAAAGTTTTAAAGTAGTTGGCTTAAAAATTGAGATTTTTTTTTAATCAACAGATGGTGCCACTAATGGGAAAGCAAGAACGAAATGAAATTTGCATAATCTATTTATTTTTGAATAATAAAGTATGAAAAAAAAGAGGTAAAAATCTTAATATATTTATCTCATATACAAATATTTTTTAAAAATTTAACTATAAATATACATAAAACATATTTGAACACATGAAAAATATTTAAAATAATCTAAACATACAGTAAAAAAAATAATATTAAATATTTATATATACTCAAAACTGTATTAATTAAAAAGAAAGAACTTGAAAAATAACATTAACATTATTTTAAAATTTTTATAAGCTTAAAAATATCTAAAATTTTCCATATAAAAATGTAATAATTTGCAAAACTATAAAAACTAACATAAACTATCTTAAATTATACTTTAACAGACGTTAATAATTACAGAATTTATTGACGTTTCCTAACCAGTTTCTAGTTACGTAACAAGGCTAATGATAAGTTTTATCTCGAGTCATTAACCCAAAAAATATTATTATCCCTCGCTATCTCTCTACAGTTTCGATAATGAAAGTGTAAAATATACAGATTTGAAGATATGTGTACCGTACATTTTATCATATATATAGAAAGATAAAAAAAAAGAAAAAGAAAAAGAAAGAAAATCTTACAAATTTGCATTGAAAATATTTATATAATTCTGAGAGAATCTAAAGTTTAAATTGTCAGAATTAATTTAATTGATAAAACTCGTGAATGATTTTTAATGAGAATTCGAGTTATGCTGGAAATTTTGGCATTCTGAATACAAATCTGTAATCTGTTTTATAGTTTTGGGTTTATTAGTAAAGTCAACCTTGTTTTTCCAATATAATAAATTCATTTAATTGGGTTAAGTATCATAAAGTAATAATCCCATTTTCCAAAAATTAGGACACCATAAACTGCATTACAAATAAATTAAAGGTAATAACGCAGTTATTCATCCGTGCCTTAAGACTTTAGAAGATATCTAAATATTTATCTAATATGTTCATTTTAGTGTTTTATTTTAAAAAATAAAAATAAAATTTGACATTTCAGTTTGTAGACTTTGATTCGATAAGTCCATTAACTGAACGAATAATTGTATGAGGAAATTTCATGATCTAACGAAAAATTTAAATAGAATTATTACTCTTTATTACATAATTATATTTTAAAGATGTAATTATATGTTGAAGATAAGCTACATTGTACATTTAATTATATACAAAAAAAAAAAAAAGATATTACAAATAGATTTCTGTCAATCTTTCTTAATAATTGTTATTATTAGGCCTATACAAAATTTTACCGCGAAACATTTAGAACGTTTACATAAACCAGTGGTGTCCGAACTTTTCGATTGGTGGGTCAAATTGTTTATAAGTCGTAGGTAGGTGGGCCACATATAGCTGTATATTCCATAGGCCTATTTCTATCATTTATAACTAGTGTCAAATATGTTTGCCGGGCGGATTTGGCCCGGGATCTTTGTTTGGCACCACTGATGTAAACAATACAAATTAAATATTGTCATACAGGTTTCTTAAATATACAATTAAACAAGCGTTCTCGAGTGAAAATCGTACCGGGAATAAATGAAAATGATCTATGATTCTTTCTTTCTTTTCCGCTGATTGAAAATACATATATTTAGTAATATACAGTATATATCGCTATTATCGTCATTTTGACATTGCCGAAATTGAAATCTATAAAATATTATGTAATCTAACAGAAAACGTCATCGGTTTTTAAGAAAATTAAATGGATTAAATGACTATTCGAATTGTAAACTATCTATTTTTAATGAATAAATATAAGAAATAAACCATAAAAACATATTATTTTCCCCTAACTCATTCTGCCAGATGAAGCAACAAGTTTTCAGTTTTTAGATATAAAAGAAATTTATTCCATGCATTTTGTTGTAATAGAGTGGTTCCATTTCATTTTTATTTTTATTTTTGAAAATGTAAAAGTGAAAAAAAAATATATATATATATATCTTTGGAAAAAAATACTATAATGAGAAGTCTAACTTAAGATATAGGCCTATATATATATATACATATATACAAGTAATATATTAAGATATACAGGTAACCCCCGTATAACACGGTAGTTAAGTTCCAAAAAATTGCCGTGTTATGCGAATTTGTGTTATACGAAACAAAGAACTAGTACGAAAAGGAGGGTTAGGTTCCAAAAATTAAAAAACATGCTATTATATTTTCATAATTAAGATAAATATCTTTATTAAAATTTTCTTAAGTGATACATAATAATATAAATTAAACGATGTTTTCTTCGTAATCACTAAAAGCACTATTAACCGAGAGCGTTTTCTTTTTGGAAAGTTATCCTTATCCTCTGAGTATTTTTCTGCATTATCTTCAGATCCATGCTTTACCTTTTGCAAAAAGTATGTAATTTTAGATTGCTTGCTTCTAGTTAAAAGGTCTTTATAAATT
>NW_019384601.1:699643-730218 GCF_000671375.1 Centruroides sculpturatus | reverse complement strand
AAAGCTGGAGTTGTGACTCAAAGGATTATAGACCCAAATTTGGTGAAAGGAGAGAAAGGACAAAAGATAAAAAGTTGTCAGAAAGGTTAAATAGTTCTTCTGTTAGGCAAATATTGAGTCTTAATTTTCCAACCTTTCTCGCTTCTTTATCTTTTGTCCTTTCTCTTCTTTTTCCGAATTTGGCTCTATAATCCTTTGAGTCAAAACTCCATCTTTATTTAGTATTCCTTCCAGCGTTGCAAGATTTGGCTACATTGCGCCAATGTGGCTACTTTTTTAGTTTAACGTAAAAAAATATCATTTGGCGCTTTGGCTACTTTTGGGGCTACATATCATTTATAAATATATTAGTCGAATAAAAATGCACTTTAAAATGGTGTTTCGTCGCTTTTTATTAATCAGAGACTCAAATAAAGCAAATATTTAGATTTTATCAAATAAATGAATTTATCTATTTCTAAGTAAAAATTGAAAGTGACTGTAGAAGTAATTTTTTAAAATATCCTATTTCGTGATAAAGTTTTAATACTTATTATTATAATCTAGACATGTTAATCCTTAAATATACTTGTATATTGAACCACAAGTATATATTATATATACTTGTGGCCCAAAACTCCATGACTTCTTCCAATGCGGCCCAGAGAAACAAAAAGGTTGGACACCCCTGATTTATAGTAACTTATAATATAGGCTATATAATATATTAATTTATAGCCTATATATATATAAATTGTATATTATATAATATAGCCTATATAAGGCTTGAAAGATTCATGTATATAAATATTGGATTGGTAAGGCAATTTATATAATATCATTTTTGAAAATTAAAATTAAGTAAATAATAAAACAGACCCTATCAATATTGTTACAATTTGAAAATACTAATCTTCATAATTTCTAAACTTTAAGCAAAATATATAAACTGCCTTAATTAAAGTCTAGATGAAATTACCTTTTAGTAGCGATACATCTCAAACATCCAATATTTGCTATTGTATACTCTCAGTGGGTTGGATATTCTCTACTCAATCAAGAAAATTTCTCTTGATTGAGAAGAGCTTTTTCAAACTGATAGCTTATAAATTAACGTTATAAAAATGAATGCACTCTGATTAAAATTTTAAAAACCAAACTTATTTTTTCATTATTTACTTGCTTATTTACAATAAGCTTTAGTCAACTTTCCATCTTGATTTGAAATCATGGAATATCAATTTTTTTCCGTTTTATTCAGCATTTGACATTTAAATAGTAATGTATATTTTATTTATAAACTACATATATTTACAATATATATGTATTTTATTATACTAACTAATAAAGGAAGCGATACTGATGATTCAAGAATTGTTTGTAAGTAGTCTTATATATATATATTTTAAACATTTATTAACACTTTACACTTTGCGGTCAATAAAGAATGAATATAATTTAACTTAAAAAATTTTTAAAAATAGTAAGTTTTTTACAATTAGATTATTTCTGCTAACTCTTCTAAGCTGTCGACTATTCGAATACTACTAATGCCTTGTCTACGTCTTTGTTTTACAAAGCTATATTTTAAAAGTTTAAATAAAAATTCATAGATAGTGCATTATTACGAACGTTTTTAATAAATTTTTTATAGTTTTGTAAATAAATAATTAGTTGTTGCAATTTAATGATTTAGAATTCATTTTTTAATTTCCAAAAATACACTGCACGGTTTTTTAGCATTTAAAAAAATATATTAATAAATATTTAGAAAATATTGTAGTAGAAATTTACATTATCTCAGTGTTGCTATTTGTCTTGAAATGTACGTAGAAAAAGAAGATTAGAAATAGTTATAATGCCACCAATCTTTACTATTTATTTTCGAAGCAAATTGTAAACTTACATTAAAAGAAAGGGATTGCAGTTTTATACAATAAAAACATTTTAGTGTCTGACTCTCAAGTAGCACTCTCCTAACAGAAGGGGTGGTGCTTTTTATAAAGTAAAGAAATATCTCATCAGATAAATCATGTTAAAAGTTTTATCCTCTTAAAAATCTCTAACACACTCAAATAAAGAATAAGAGTGAAAGTAAAAATTTTGATTTACATTTTATTCTGACCAAATCTGATTTTGGATTTTACATTTTCCATGTGCTATTGGAACAATTGACAGGATCCACATTTCCATTTAAATGTCACACAAAAATTGATATAAATATAATCTTATCTAAAGAGTTTTCGTCTATTGTTATGTAGATAACGTAGAATAATATCAATTTTATAAAAATTTTCGATTGTATAAGATATTATGTAAATGTAGTTAACACAAATAAAATTTCCATTAAACATACGATACATTTTATACATTTGAGATAATACAAAATAATTTTCTAAAATATCTTATATATAGCTTATATATAAAATTTAACGAAACAATTATAATGCTAATTATTTGAATCGAGAATAGATATTGCAAAGCATTTTTTTAAAAAAATATCATTTATCATTTGCTTTTATGAAAGATCTCTCTTAGTGATTGCCATGATTGGACATGTCAGGAACAACGGTTTTAAACGATGTCCTTTTAACAACTTTTATGTTGGTGATATTTTTAGTATTAAAAATCATTAAATTGGATAATATTTATTAGATTTTCAGTAGTAAAAATGAAATTATACTAATAAAAAGTGTAAAAATTGTATTAATTAATCTGTAGGAACTTAACCTATAGCGATTATTAATACAGTTTTCACGTAAAGAAATATAACATGCATGTACAAGATGTAATGTATATTATACTACACACAATTATAATAGATATTGTTCAGAAATATATAACATAATTTCATCGCAAATTCTACAAATGTTTAATAAAAATGATTAAAAAATGGCGTCTTACTCATGGTTTTAAAATAAAATTTATTAGCCTAAATTAATTTAATAAAAACTATTGTCAGTTTTATATAAATTACACTTCTATATAAAATGATAAATCTTTTAATTACATAAAGCTTTTATTTTAAATTTCACTAGTTTTTCAATTAATTTTTATAAAGTGAAATTTCGGATTTTTAGCCTTTGAAGATTCTTTATCACTGTTTGATGAATGCTTTTTTATTTGGTGATCCAATAAATATTCTGACACAGATTGATTTACAGGTTGTAAAACAGGCTGGAATCTTCGTCATTTTTTATCTGGAAAAAAATGAGATGATTTTAATAAAGCGTATATACACGTTAGTGCATAAATTGAACGCATTAAATATAATAAGAATTTTCTTTTTGATCTTTCTATCTTTCTAGATCAAAATTAATTATTAAAACTCTAGAGAATAACGACCATCTATCTAGCCTATTTATTATTAAGTATAAATCTTCAAATTCTTGGTGTTACTAAATTTTGGATGTTGGATAAGGAGTATCAAGTTTTATAAATATTTCAAATGGAAGGTCTTTTATTATTTTCTTTGTTTCTTTTATCGGAATTTGTCAAATGCCTTTATTTGTTTTCCACTCAATCTGATTTTACGTTGTAAGAATATCAAAGAAACTCATCTGTTTTCATTCTCTATAAATTTCGAATTTTGTATACAAGTGTAGTTTTTATAAAGTGAAAATTTTATTTAAAAAAAAAAGAAATCACAGAGGAGTCACTATCGATTCTTTTAGTCTAAATGTACGTGAGTTTATTTTCTTGTTTTATTACGGCCTATTTTCATTATTGGGAGGATATCTTTGAGATCATTGGGAAATGTTTTTAAAAATTTACGAATAAAACATAACTAAACTAAGATTTTAACTATACATTTTAATTTTGTACAAAACTAAACATATAAGTAAAAATTCATGGAATTTAAACTTTAATAAAACCAATACACAACTAAATGAAAGCCATAATAAGAATAATAACATGCACGCGTAGGAGATATTTAAAATTTCATAAACATAATTTTTAGCATTTTTAATCATTCCTGTCGACAAATTAAGCAATCAGAAGCAGTGTTGACCTCTCTCTTCGTAGATTAAGTAAGATTATTTATCATCATATCTCTTTCTGTGCTTACTACGATAACGCGAATAAAATATATTTGATTATTGATATACAGTAGAACCTCGATTATCCGGACCTCTATTATCCGGATTTTCGATTATCCGGATTGTTCAAAATAAACAAAAATTTTACGAATTTGCTGATTTGCACTTGGCGAATTACGACACTGTTTATGTACGTGATGGAATGCATAACTTTTTTTGTTTCAACAACGTNATTTAGACAGAGGGCCAGAACATCATTTAATTCAGGTAACAAATTTGCTCATTACATTGAATTTCTTGTGTATTAAGGAAAACTTAAAATTTGTTTTAAAAAATGTTTAATGTAATACAATTTTTAACTATATTTTAACGATACAATAGAAGCCTCAAAGAGATAAATAATAAGTGTTTCCCTCACTTTCTACTTCAGATGAAACAATTGAAATGCTTTATAAATAAAACATTTTACTGTTTTATTTCAGATGTCAAGTTATAGTTTTTAAAAAAAATTTCTTCCAAGGTTTTTTCTCTCCGGATCCAAAATTATATAATATTGTCTACATCTATGATAATTTTCGTAATATTATATATATTTTTGATTAATGCAGATTTTACACAACTTTTTATATTTCAGATTCACTAGCAGATAAAGAAGTAGAAGATTACTGTTTACTCCTTTTGCTGCATGGTTCATGTTTAAAACTTTCTGGAAAATATAAACTCGCAGAAGAATGCTTTAAGAATGTTATCAATTTGTAAATTATCTTATATATTATTTTATTTAATGCCTCTTATATGTATAAAATATTTCATAATACATTTTCTCTTTACTAGAGATAAAAATGTACACGAAGACTTACACATAGTTGCATTTGCAGCAACAGAATTAGGATTACTCGCAATGGAACAAGGCTGTTACAAAGAATCGAAAGAATATTTGGAAAGAGCAATGTAATTATCTAAATTTAACATAGAATATTTGTTAAATACTTATTACAAGTGGTAATCTTTTTTCAGAAATAATTATCACGGATATCAAGTCGAAACAATTGTCCACTTCAGAGTGCACACTGCTCTTCGACAGTTGAAAATAGTTTCCAATTCGGCATCCATGCTGGATTTATCTTCTAAGCAGATGAGAGAATGCACATATCCCACTTCCAAAATACAGTGCGGAAGTTATCCCATGCTTCATAAAACCATATGTCAAGAAGAAAATGGATTAATAAAAACATAAATTATTTTACATAAATATAAACAAGATAATATATAAAAGTACAAGTACTAATTATCTCAAAAAGTATTATAAATATGCAAATATGTTGGATTCAAACTGTTTTGTTTATATATATACATATATACATTATATGTACGTGTAGTTTTTAATTTTGTTAATTTTTATAGTTCTTATCTTTTGTATAAATATAATATATATCAATAATAGAATATTAATATTATCCGTATGAAAAGTTTATTAAAATTTTACTTTTTATCATATGCAGAGTAGTTTTATTTAATTGATATTTTCTGAATTTTTATTACTCGTATATTATACTCGTACTTACCGCCTTTAATGTGAATAAATTAGACAATAAGTCGACGTTTTATAAATTTCTTTCCAGACCAGTTGAAAATTTTGCACATATTTTGATATATATTAAATTAATAATTTTATTATTGGCACTTCCAACTCTATCAACACTAAATATAGTTATTTATGGTCATATTTTACCAAAATTCTGAAATAAATAAATATATATATATATATTTATTTATTTGTATTAATATTTTATATATATATATATAAAATATTTTGGCAGGTTTTCGTTTTATAGAGGATTATATTTTTATTAATGCAGAAAAAGAGAAAGGTTGAAAAAATGTTAAAATTATTACTTAGAATTGCTTCTCCTCAAACTTAAGTATCCTCCAACTTACCTTCTTTAACACACAGTAAGTGTCATACTTTTCAAAATTATGTAGAAAACACCGGAGTATTTAGACTACACAGTTGTGTATGTAAGGATAACTGCCCTTAGAAATTAATTTTATTTATTTCTCACGTCAATAATGCTTAATTTTGACTAGCTTTAACAGTTTTGTCAGAGAGCACTAGTTACTCATTCTTTCGTCTAACCCAAGGATAGCGAACCTGTGGCACGCGTTCCCAAACTGGCACTATAGAAAAATCGTCTGGCACGTAACGTATCATACGATTTCGATTGATCATTTGTCTTTTTCAATTACCCTTTTCTCAATAAGCTTTTTTATTTTTTACATTTATTCTAATTAAAGCATATTCGTTTAATTTCTTTAAATATTGTTATTCGAAGTTTAAAACTTTGGCACGCATAAACATCTTTAAAGCTAAGTGTACTTACTATATGGCACGCGGGTTCAGAAAAGTTAGCCACCCCTGGTCTAGCCAATATTATAAGAGTGGAAGCTTTTCAATCGAAATAGTTTTATCGTAATCGTTTGATAACTTTTACTTGCGAAGAAATGGGAATACATCAAATAAATTAAATTTTTAGATTTTTATAACTCGTGATTTTTCTTCAAAAAACAGTTTATACTTTTTAAATATTCGTTTCTCCGGGAGAAGAGTTTCTCCCAGAGTTCTGGAGAGAAACAGTGGCAATGCATTATCGCAGCTACTTTCTAGACAATGAAAGTACAACTTCATCATATAAAAAATAGGCTATAACTCTTGGTACCTAGAAATAGACTATGATCCGAGGTTTACAGCATTAGACTAATTAAAACTCAGACTTCGGCTGCATTTATGCCGAAAAATTCCGCTTTACTCGGGTTATATTATGAAATTAGTTCTCAGAAGTCTTCTGTTTTCGTGAGGTTTCTGGTTTACAATACTATTTTATACAACAAATTCTGTGTAGATAAACCATGACTTGTGAGATTTGTTTTCCGTTTAGAAAAGGTTCCATTTTATAAAGGGTTCGCTTTAGATGGCTTTTACTACATCGTTTTGATATGTAGATCGGGCTTTATTTTGATGGTTTTTAGATCAAGAAATGGGGGAAATAGAAGGCCAGTGAGAGAGAGTGGTTGAGTGATAAAGGCAGAAAGTGAAAAGGCAACATTTAAGATCTGTACTGAAAGACTAGTAAAATTCTGTGTATCGTGTAGCCTGCTGGCCAATGATATCAAAGAATTCAAGTGTCAGCTAGAAATTATCAAAAAGCAAAATAAGAACAAGAATACTACTAAAACAAAAGCTTGCCAGAGGACATGAAAATGTGACCAGATGCTCAAAGTGACTGTTTTCTAAGCCGGCTATAAGAACTCCAGAGAGAATGATTTGTAACCTCAGGATAGGACTAAGTGAGTAATAAATCCGAAAAAGTAACAAAACTGTGTCGAAGTAAAGTTAAGATTAAGTAAGAAAATTATGAAGAAAAGTATTAAATAAATAGGATGGATGAAAGCATTTGTTATATCCGCGATTAAATTATTTATTAATAAACCGCATTTATCCTAATAACCAGCATGTATTTTTCAAAAATACCAATTAAACATAAACATTTAAAATNCGAATTTTCCTTATCCGGATTACCTTCATCTCAATTAGTCCGGATAATCGAGGTTCTACTGTATATTTTAAAAAGTGAGATTTATTATTTAGGATTAAAATATATTAAATTAATGTTTCTAACATATGTACAATCTGAAATATCTTGATCATTGACACGATGTTTTGTGTTTCTCTCATCATATAAGAAATCTTGTGATTTTCACACACACACTATCTAAATTATTAAATTATTAAGTTACACTTGAATATTCCTATATTCCTATGTATTTCTTGAATATTCCTATTTAATTATTTAATCCTCTATATATATATATATATATACAGAGTATATAGAGTATAATATAAGTATGCAATTATATATTAAAGTTCTACGCGTAATAAAATTTAATATATATTTCACGTTTATACGGCGTAAAGCATTGATTTTAATTTATAAAAGATATGTTAAAATTGAGAAGTACGGTAATTATATTTACCACTATCGAGTTCCCGTGGTTTTGTAGTTTTTTAAGTTTCTTCCTGAAATTTATAATAAAGATGCTTATGAAAATGTAATTACACAAAGATTTATTTATGATAACAATATCTTATATACATACCATTATTTATCTTTATTACATCTTCTCGGTTCATGTTTTCGATGCGATAATACCATTTGTGTCACACAAATTTTTATGGATACAGGTCATTTTACTTTAGTGAGTAAAACCAATTCTAATGAAAGTTGCTTCATAAATGAACATAACTCTTGTTTATGTACATAAAGAATAAAGAAACGTTCTTTCAACGGAATAACAAATTATTTCGCTTAAAAAACAGCAGATTGCTTTATGACCTATTTAAGTACATTCTTTCAATTTTTTTTCTTTTTAATTCCTTGCTGTAAATTTAATCATTTTAATATAGAAAATTTTTATTTATTTACATTATTAACTACGTATTATTAATAATCTTCAGAACATTTTTTAAATTTAATTTTTATAGAGGAATTAAAAGAAGAATTTATTTGAAATTATCTTAATGCTTCAATCTAATCTCATGTTCATTCCCAATGATATACAGTAATGTTTCGTAACAAATATAATTTTTTCATTATTCAATAAAATGTTTTTCATAATTAAATTAATTTTAATAAAATCAAAAAATAAACATATATTAAATTAGCTAAACTGCTATAATTAAACAAAATATAAAAAAAAATTATTTTAAAAAAATCAATATTTTCGTTGTTTTAATTTACATCGCCATCTACCGAAAAAAATTCAAAACACGTGATAAAATTTCATTATACTTTTTTTGTTTGTTTTTTTTTTACTATTTTTCCCTCCATTTTCCTTATTTTATTTTCTCTTTTCTCTTTTTTTTTTTAAATTCTGTACACGATTAAGCAATATTTCTACATCAGAGCAATGAAAATAAAACGGCATAAACATTAAAAGGACGGAGAATGGTCCTCGGTGCACCTTGGGTAATATAAAAGAGATATGACGTCATTGAGGCGGGAAAAAGGCAACTTGGTGTGCTGACGACACTGGTACGTCATCACGGTACAACTATCGCCATCTAGAAGCGAATCCGAAACCGAACGGATAGAAAATTAATCTAGTAATTATTAATACTATTAATACTAATAATTGACTAATATCGTTAAAACATTTTAAAAATGTATTTGCAATTATTCGTAATTTTTTCTCGACATTAGAAAGTTTTTTTAGTCTAATTTTAAGAAAAATGTATTTATAAGAGCAATTTTTACTCGGGAATTAATAAATCAATAAAAATAACTCATGGAAATGTATACCGTGAAAACATACCAAGTTTATATATATATATTTTATATATATACACACACACGCACACACACAGATATATATTTATATGTATAAGGCAGCCTCGTGCGCACCGTGACGTCACTGCTAAGATATCTAATCGACACAGATATGTAGAATTGTATATCGATAATATATTTTTCTTTTTCGCTCCGAAAGAGAGAGAGAGAGATAGAGAGAGAGATAGATAGATAGAGGAAAAAACAACCGTTCATAAACCCTCCACAGGTGGGTTGCCATTAGTACATGTGCTCGATGGTCTCCTAGATTGAGGCTTGACGTCAGATGACGCCGGAGCCTGACGCTCCGTCGAGCGAACTATTGCTATATTAGCCGCTAGAGGAGCTATAGCCGATGGATGTGGCAGTGCTGTAGTCATTGGATAGGGCGACACCGATGACGGAACTCGAACCACAGCGGCCATGGCGTTCATCCCGTTGACGCTTCCTAAAAATAAACATGATTAGAAATCAGTAAGGTATATGAAGTTAAAAAAATTAAAATCTCTATTAAAAATTTTTAATTAAATTTTAGAAACACTCATTTATATATATATATATTAATTTTGTTCGTTGATAGAAATATAAAATTTTGTTTTTCTCTCAACAGATGGCTCTTTACACGAAATATTCACACACACACACATGCCATAAATGTAATACATATTTATAATATTTATTAAAAGTACAATTTTTCTGTTTATAAAAACTTTTTCCTTGCCGATATTTTAAAAATAAAACTGCATTATTTAAAAGTTTTAAAGTAGTTGGCTTAAAAATTGAGATTTTTTTTTAATCAACAGATGGTGCCACTAATGGGAAAGCAAGAACGAAATGAAATTTGCATAATCTATTTATTTTTGAATAATAAAGTATGAAAAAAAAGAGGTAAAAATCTTAATATATTTATCTCATATACAAATATTTTTTAAAAATTTAACTATAAATATACATAAAACATATTTGAACACATGAAAAATATTTAAAATAATCTAAACATACAGTAAAAAAAATAATATTAAATATTTATATATACTCAAAACTGTATTAATTAAAAAGANGTTATATCCGCGATTAAATTATTTATTAATAAACCGCATTTATCCTAATAACCAGCATGTATTTTTCAAAAATACCAATTAAACATAAACATTTAAAATTAAAAAAAAAATAATAAATAATAATAATAATAGAATTCTATAGGGAAAAGACTATATATTTAAGATCAAGATCCTTTTAGATAATATATGAAACATTTTTTTTTGAATTTTGAATAATTAAGCCTATATAATTAAAACAAATTACATAATTAAAAATATCAGCATAATAAGCACGATGTCCTTTTTCATAAATATGCTTAATATTTTATAAACTATGATAAATTAATGTAGACAGATAGTTAATATATATATAGTAGATTCATATGCTTAATATTTTATAAACTATGATAAATTAATGTAGACAGATAGTTAATATATATATAGTAGATTCAGCTAATATTAATTTGATATATGAACACCCATAATCAGATAACAAATATATAATCTATACTTTAAAGTATGA
Organism: Centruroides sculpturatus; assembly: GCF_000671375.1. Lineage (NCBI taxonomy): Eukaryota > Metazoa > Arthropoda > Arachnida > Scorpiones > Buthidae > Centruroides > Centruroides sculpturatus. Next base: position 719,252 of record NW_019384601.1, on the reverse strand, counting down.
TTATAATAACATTCTGAATAATTCAGTAAATTTATGAATGAATGACTTATATATAGTTGCATGTAAATATACCTATATGTATACAAACGTAATTTTGTATATATTATAACTATGTAGATGTGTTTGCGTTACTATAAGTACGTTTATAAATGCACAAACACACACATACAGCTACACATATATTTATATTGATTATTGTACATAATAAAACTGAGAGAGAAGGAAAAAACCAACTTGAAAATGAAGATTTATCGAAAAATTCATCGAATGCATATATTTTGTTAGTTTTGTTATTTTTAAAATATTGATCTTGCATACATTAATTCTGATTAATATTTACTTTTCAAGAAATAAAAATATACAAAAGCATACGCTACTATTTCTAAGAAATGATACATTTTTCAGCATAAATATTATATTTATTTCCCGTCTATTTATTGTTTTCTCAGAGATTTCTCTTTCCACAATTGAGGAGTAGGACTTAAGTTAAATTTTGATGTTTTTTAGGAATTTTCAAAAAAAATTTTAGATAAGGTTTGTTATGAAGTGAGTAAAGTATAAATGTTAAATACGTTTAAGTAAAGTGCTTATTATAGCAAGGAGACTATCCATATCCATAAAACCCTATTCGATATGCATAATGAAATAACCGAAAAAGGTATCTAAGTGCACTTAGGTATCTTACTCCATACAACTGCTCAATATTAAATTCATATTTTGAATTTTATAGAGAAAATTTCCTATTATTTCTATAATATTTACAATAGTCGCGATTTTTTTTATCGCAATGTAACTGATTGGTGAATATTAATATATTTTTTATTTATTTTAAGTATGTGAAACTTTTTACAATTCTTTTTAATTATTAAAATTTTTACTTTTAGATCAATTACTATCAAAATAATTTCCTGCATTTTCTTATATAACATTTTGTAATTATTTTTTAGAAGTAAGTTGTAATTTTATATTTATTTATTATTTATTTTGCATGCTAGTTTTATCCATGTTGTGGATAATTTCATATCCTTTCTATAGGCTTATATATACAGAGGATCAAAACTATATGCTTTTATGTTTGGTTGTATTATATAATAAAGAAAATTATACATGCACCTAATCTCTATTAAAGTTTCGATATAAAATATTATGTAGGTATTGAGTGAAAATGTTTAAAAAATGTCAAATATTCTATATAATTATGTTATATTATAATAAATAATTATTTGTACATCCTTATGATTTTTAGAGAAAAATTGTAAAATAAATTTGCATTTTTTTCCTTCATAAAGTATACGATAATACTTAACACAAATAAAGTTTCAGATATTAGAGATTATTCAGGACGATAAATGTTCAAGCCATATAGAAGTACTGTATATAAGAAAAAAAATTAGTAATTAGGAATTATACAAACAATATCCTACAAAAGAATTTTTTTCTCTGCATTAAAAATCGTGTGAACAATCTCGATATTTTATCTTACCATGTTTTATTCTATATATTTGTATAAATATGAGTAAGGCTGCTCTAGCCTATTTTCCACCCTTAGGCATCACATAAATTTGCCACCCCTCAACTTTAACCTGACATAAGTTAAAACCCAATGTGACATTTTAGTAAGGAAAAGTCATCTTTTCCCCTTACCTAAATATATCATCTCCTGCCTTTACATTTTTTTTTATTTTATAAAAAAAAAGAATTCTTATAAAATACCATTATGTACAGTACACTTTCACATTTTGCCTTCCCGAAGTTTGGTATGCGAGTAAAGCTATATATGTACAGTACTGTATATGGAATTATCCAATTACATAAAAATAAAAATATTAAAGTATTTGTAACTCATCAAATAAATGTAGAATTTTGACCATATGAATTTGATTTTAAGTAATTAGGAATTAGATGGTCAAATATGATTTAAGCACGTTTTATAAATTTCCAGTTTTCATAGTTAAGTAATACACAAACATAAATTTTAATGCAGTTAAAAATTAAAATAATATCAGTCCTTAACTACATTTAAGGATTTATGCGAATTTGTAGCAAATTCTTTTATATTGTTCTAAATTATTGTTGTATAAGTATATGATTTAGAGATATTAACGTAAAACAATTATCATTTTTTAATTTATGTTTCTATTTAGTATACAATAAATAATATTTTCTTATTTCTGCCAAAAAAGATAATTATTTTTAACTTTTAATGGATTCTTAGTAAATTTAAATAAATATTTGGTATTAAAATTAAGTGATGTTACAACATTGTTATATTTTAGTCAATGAAAAAATTAGAGGAGAAATAAATTATTATATGATTAATAGTTTCATGTCTAATTATTCCAAGTAAAAATTTTAATTAAGTAAAATTTTAATTCTAATTTCATTTTAGATTAATTATAATAACATTCCACTTGTAAAAAAATTTTGATGAAATTAAATTAAGGACGGTGAGGAAAAATCTAATGAATTTAGGCTTAAGTTCCATATATAATTTTAAATTATTTATATTTTTATAAACAAATATGATTTAATTACATCTTATTAAAAATATTTTTCATTTCATATAAATTTCACATTGTAAATAAACATAAAATTCGACTTCAAATTATCCTATTCAGAAACGACACGAATTTGATAGCAATTTATTTTTTTTTAATTCTTTAAATCAAAATTAATAAAAATACATGAAATGTTTTGCAAAGGTGAATGTAGTATAATTCAAAATCTTGTGGTATTCGATGGTACAGTACTGTACAATAGATTGATATAGTAGATATGTATATGACAATATAATAGTTTGTCTTACATAGAATCATTGGATAGAGCATTCATGCATTCCAGTTTAATAATTAGAAATTTATGTAAGTGCAAACTTTTGATAGAATGCACATGTAACTGGATTAATTACTTCAAAAAATTCAGATTATTTGTTAATTAAAAATTATTCTCGTATTCAATTATCTTAGCATAATTCTTCTCAAAATGGTTGGTTTAATTAGAATAATTTATAAATAAATATAAATAAGTTAAAGCACCCTGTGTGATAATACATTTACAATTTATGTATAAAAATAATTTCAGCCTGTTAATTTTATATATCAGTTAAATGTTTACTTTCACAATAATTCTTCAGAGAAAATGTGTGTTGAATATTAGAATAATTTTAAAACTTGTTGAAGTGGGAATACGATAAATTCCACTAGGAAATAATGGTAATTTTTATATTATTGTTTATCTAAACATTATATTTGAAACGAAATATAAAAAATTTCACAGAAATATTACTTTAAACATTCATTTACATTAGAATTTACGTTCTGTTTATACTTTATTTTCTCTAAAAAATCGTTAAATATATAGCCTATATATCTTTTTTATTAAAATATAAATGGATTACATCAAATTTCTTGAAATTCGATTAACTTTTCCTTGCTTCTTTAGTTGTACAGTACATATAAGCTAATTTACTTGCGTTAAATACTATGATAAGATTATATATAAATATCATTAGTTGTTCCAGTCTAATGTAGCTTCTGCACGCATTTAATTAAAATTGGAGTACAAGTCACACGCATTTAATTTAATGATTTATATGTTTGCTGATTGATATAGATGATAATTCTATAGTTATCCGGATTAAATATAGTATTGGTTCGTCACATTCGAACTAGAGTATAAGTTAAAAACAGCTGTAATTTTAAGAAAAATTTATTTGCCTTTCATCCAGACCTTATATAAATAGCAGGAAACTATACATATAAATCACCTAAGTGTACGATAAAGTTCTATTATTATTATTTTAATAACTATCGCATGCATGTATTTGCATCCAAGTTAATTAATATGCATACGTACGTTATCTGAATATATTATATGTGCAGTACCTTAGTATACAAAACGTATGAAAAATATTTTAAATTAAAATGACTAAAATGAAAACAAGAATATTATACATATAAAAATTAGTGTTTGAGACTAATTTTTAACTCAAAGAGATGATATGCTTTACTTATTGGGCTGCAATTTGAAAAAATTATAGACTTATAAATTCCCACTGTCGTCCGCTGTCTGTCTGTCTTTCCTTAATCTCGAGAACGATGTTAGATAAATAAAATTTAAGAGGAGCTATGGAAAGCTTAGAGGCAGGAGGCCCTGATTAACTATATACGAACTTCCGATTGGACCGGAAGTCGCGTTATTTCAATTGAAAATTTTCCCCTGAAAAGAGTTAAACAGATGACCGGCACGACTTCATTGCTAAAGAAAAAGTATGATATACAGGGGCAAGATAGTACTAATTTGAGGTGGAGAGTATATCTTTTAAATTAAATAAATCAAAAATATGATTAAAAATTGCAGTCAGGCATTGTTACGTTATTTTTTATCTATAAATTTAATAATATAGTTGTTTTTTTAATATCATTAACGGAAAATTCTTTGTAAGACTAAAATTTCGAATATAGTTATCTGGTTGTAAATCGAGCACTATTCATTCCTGACTTTTAATACGAAAATATCGAAAGAAAAAATAATTCTGAATTTCCTGAATAATCTGGAATTTCTTAACTTTTTAATATTTATTTCTATGAATAAATGTATTTAAATTCAGATTGTGTTCGAGTGTTAACCTGTGTAGAAAGTAGAAAGGAATATTATCACTTGCAGAAAGACGTATTGTTTGTTATATTAATTTCTAACGCTTAACTTAGAAACTGAAGCTTGTGGCTTATTATATAAGTGAATAGTCAAGCCTCATGTGAATGTTATATATTATGTGGCTTATTATGTAAGGGAATATTCAAATGATGTTTGTATATTCATTCTCAATCGAATTTATTTACTTTCTTTTGTAAAAGCTGATGATTATAGGATATCAAATATTGGTTTTGAAAAACTTTTCCTATTGTTCCAAGAAACCGTTTATCTTACTTTGCTACTTATTCTATATTTTGTCGATGAGCGTGAGAAAATCTGCCTTTATTCACCTGTTTATAATTCCATGAAAAAATAATATATAGTTTTTCATTCTTTGCATACATTTTTAACTTTTGTTTACAGAATATTTACAATTTAATTTTTAAACTTGTTTTGCATATTTATAAAATGGTCTTAAATTATTTTTAAAAATGTAGGGAAGGTTTTAAATTAGATAATCGGTGAGAAATGCTGTGTTCAATTTTTAAATATTATATCGCTAATTATTTTCTGTATATCAAATATCGATAAGTTAAGCGAAAGATTAAAAAAAAAATAAAAAGTAAAAACTTGTATAAAGAGATTAATATAATAAACTTGGTTAAAGTTTTTAAATAAGTTTCATTTTTTGAGTTTTTTTAATTAAAATTGTAATATTGAATTTTTAATATGTTATTATAATTATTAAAAAATTCCTTTTACGATTACATTAAAATTATTTAGTGATAGATAAAATGTGACTGTAACCTGCTGCCCAGTTTCAAGAGAATAGGTGTGGTTGTATCTGTGTCACGTGATACAGAAACATTATCAGCAAAAATGTAGTTGTATTAGTGATTTATAGATTAAATTCTTTTAAATTTAAATGCCATTTCAGTCATGTTGATAAATTCGAGGTTACAATGTCAAAAGTTTAAGCCCATTGTGAATCAGAAGCTTTGACATCATGTGTCGTAGGATGAATTTATTAAACTGAATATTCATTACAGAAACTGCTTCTAAATGAATGTTTTATTAGAAGAAAATGTGCATAGATATGGAAGAGCGTGATATCAGAAAATATAAAATAAAACGTGGTTTATTTAAAAAGGTTTATGTTAATCTAAACTGCCAACATAAACGATTTGTATTCGTTATCTTTTGTAGTGTTTGTTATTGTCTATTTTACTTTAAAGAAGAAATTTATAGCATCTATTCATATCAGAGAAGAAATTTGAAATGAGAACTTTTAATTTTTCTAAACGCATTCAAAAATCAGGCATTAAGAAACTCGTAGTAGTAGAATATGCCTCCCGGAAACAAAATAAATTTTCTTAAATTCTGAATATTGCAAAATGACAACTTAATGGGAAATGTCATACGACTCGTACTTCTTTTAAAGCTTGAATTCTACAAATTCGATGAATGGAAAACATTTAATTTCGAAATACTATTCAAATTTGATTATAGATATAAAAAATAGTTTCGAAAGTATCGACATTTTTATTATAATTTTAGAAATGATTTGCCAGTATTCAGAACAAATTTGCATTTGAACATTGCCTGTCTAGACATTAAGCAATTCAATCGAAAATTGCACATCTGTGGTGTTTTATTCGTGTCTCACATTAGCTGGACAATACGCACCATAAACCCGTAATTGCCAACCTCCGTTACTGGATAGAGATAATGTTATGCAGACCAAACGAAATGCACGATTAACTTAGTTTTTAATAAAATGAAATTCTTTTTGTCAACAATAATTTTTTTTTAAAAAATCCCATGTGACGACTTTATAAGTTTAAATAGAAATCTCTTACCTTTACCACCGTAATCTTTTAGAGCTGCTGGATGATGATGCTTAATAGCATTCATTCTTCGATGCTGTAATCCAGCTCCCGCCGGAAATTTAGGTCTAACACGTGGTTGTTCTACAGGTAAAACCCTCCTTCTCTGTTTCGGTAACTTTTCTCTTGCTTGAGTATGAGAATAGAACATTGTAAAATTCGATACTATCACAGGAACTGGCAGGGCTATGGTCAGCACACCAGCAAGGGCACATAGAGCTCCAACTAGCATCCCCGCGTAGGTGCGTGGTACCATATCACCGTACCCAACAGTTGTCATCGTAACAATGGCCCACCATAGCCCTTCAGGGATGCTCGTGAAATCGTTGTTTGGATTAGCCTGTAATCTTTCGGCGTAATAAACCAAACTGGCAAAGATAACAATACCAAGTACTAAGAAAAATACCAATAAAAATAATTCTTTTGCACTAGCTTTGAAAGTGTGAATGAGAATTTTGAGACCACGTGAATGGCGAGTAAGTTTGAACAGCCGGAATATCCGTATGATACTAAAAAAGTCCAAAATATCGGCGTTTTCAAGACCCGATGCTAATCGTTGAAGTAACATATCCGAATAGAAAGACATGGTTGCAATAAAATCAATGATGTTGATTGGTGCACGAATGAAATCCAATTTATTTGGACTCACGATGAATCTAACAGTGATTTCGAACGAAAACCAAGCGTTGCAGACACTTTCGATATAGAAGAAGGCTTTGTGTGCCTCGGTTTTGGTTTTGTCTAATGTCCACGCTGTTATGTTTGGAGGGTAGGATACTGTCCTATTCACTATCATGGGAACACGCATGTTTGGATGAGTTTTCAAGCAAAATGACAAAATAGAAATACAGATGAAGAAAACTGATAAAACGGCCACAACCTGAAACAGAAAATAACAACATTTTAGAATATTTTTAGTGGGAAAAAGATCTTCATGTATTTTTAACCAATACAATTTTAAAATAAAATTGTAAATTTTATTAAGCAATAATAAAGTACTTATTTCTATTTTTAACCGGACGAAATATTTTCGGTAATTTTCTTCTTTTGTTAAAAGTGGAAGTGAACAGGACACACACACACACATTTATATCATATATATATTTTTTTATTTTTTCCGACTTAATGTTCATTCCTGTCCAAATGGAATGATTTAGTCAAGTAAACTCTAGTTTGAAATAAGAGGATTTTAAGGATTACAAACTTTCGAACTCCTGATTAAAATCATAACTAAGTTTGAACGAGTGATAGTCATTTAAAATCGAAAGATGTTGTTTATTTAATTATACCTCTTGCAGACATTTACTATATAAATTTAATACGTATATTATATATATATAATACATATCTGAAAATTTTCTTATAATTTCTGTATATATTTAATGGACATATATAAACTAGTTAATGCATTACTGAATATTTTAATTAAAAATTTAAATTTTTTAGATGTTTTAAGCTGAATATAACTGATCCTAACTGTTTCGAATATAAAATTTATAAACCGAATTTGTAATATTTCTTTTTTTAATAAATTGGATCTGACAGAAATAATTACAGTTTAATTTATTGGTGTATACATTATCCCTAATTAAAAAGACAAGGCTATAAGGAAATTAATTTTGTTATGGCTTTTTTTTGTATTAAGGCTATTGATTCTTAAAAAAATGTCTAGATAGATTTACGAATGAGGTACTCGCACTCTGTATATACTTAAAGCGAAGACTTCCCTATCGACGTAAATGTATTATTACTTTTTAATTTCAATTACTCCCACCTTTCTCGGGGGTAATTAACAACTCGAGTGCAAATTAAAGAACTTCGAATAAATCGTCCTTGAGCAAGTATCAATTTCCTTCACTATTTCATACAGAGCGGAGTTGCATTAAACAGAATAGAGGCCGAACTTAATCGTTGCTTACTCAATAATTTACTAGGGTGAATACAGTCTAATATACTTCAGGGAATGCTCTCTAATTATAGACACTATACCGACAAAGGGTGGAGTTATAACAGAAAGAATGACTTTACATAAATTCTATATTAATCAGGTATTATATAGAAAATTTGGATTTAATTATTTAATAGACAAAAATTACATTTTCTTTTTTTATATCGAACGTTAAATAGAATGTATCAAATTCCAATTTTTATATTTTTATTACTTTATGTCCTAATATTGATAATATATAAATATAAACTACGATCATAAATAGTTCTGTTTCAACCGTGAGAAACTATTAAAGGTATATTCAATCCGTCTTTTAATAATAGTTGAACCTTCTCGTTTAACGCAGTTTTACTTTATTCTGTAGCAAATACGAGTGGAAAACATATTCTATTTGCTACTTTAAACAGTTTATTCTCAATCTACGGCTGGAGTTTTCGCTGAATTGAATATACAGTAGCATTTGCGGAAGCAACGAATTTTCATTCTGAATAGAAAACTGTTCAACCACTTTAATAACGTCATCCATGATTTATTATCCAGAGATTTATGATATAAACTCTAAAACGATATGCAATTACACGTTAAACTTTGATTAAATTTAGAATTAAATCACTATGACCCAGCGGAACCTTCTAACTGAAGTAATGCTATAAAATTTGTTTGCACTGGAACATTACCAAAATTAAGGGGAAAAAGTAATTCGTTAAAATTTACTTAATTAACAAATTTCTTCATAAATTTACTTTCTTAAAAAAAATGAAATGAAAATTCACTTATATTCGCTTGAAATTTGCATAATTGAAGAAAATTTTAAGGGCATGGATAAAAAGATTTTTGCTAAAATATCCGCGAGATGTATAAACGAATGAAAAATATTTACTATCTCTACATATATCTGTTTACTTTGAATATTCAAACAGAAAAATCTAGTTAATAAATAAATTACGTTTTATTAAGTAAACAGTAAAGTTTATAATGTATTATATTTCTAAAAAAATTGTAATAAATAGTCAATAAATGATTTTGTGACTCAGTTTTGTGAATGTTTATGAGTTCACACTTTACTTTTATTACTTTCAGCCATCGAGAAAGAGATAAACAGGGAAAAGGTGTGGCTTACAACTTCTTTAGAAAACAATCTGTCTCGCCATCATCGTTTATAGGTGAGTAAATTTCATTTTTGTTTCATCTATTTATATCTTGTTCATCTTTTTATTTATATTTTGATATCTTGAAGTAAGCTTCTTACAGTCTAAAGTACATTTTATAAGGTGTTTTAATCTTTTCTCGAATTTTAAATATTCGTTTAGTTTTATTTATGCTTAACTAAAAATATTTTCCTTTCTTTTTTTAATAAATTCACTACGTTGTTTTAATATACACTTATTTATTTAATAAAAACGAATTTGCTCTTTACAGAAACTAATCTTTTTTGTCTTACTAACTTATGTAGTCTGTATAGCTGCAAGTCGTTAGAAGATGAGACCTCAGACAAGTGCCATTTATCACTAGGATTGTCCCATGATTCTCAAATAATATCAACTAGTAATATAATACTCTAGAAAGATGTGATGTATTATAAATATATTTGTTCATTTTACTGTCTAAATGACAAAAACTTTTTGTTTTTGAAAGAATTATAGAAAAAAAAACTAATCACTTACCTTAGCAGCCGTTGAAGAATAAGGTTCGTCAAAAAGCAACCAAATTTTTGGCTTTATTTTTTGCCAACAGTTGAGTTTACCAGCGTAAAAGGCTTCTTCCATACGAAATTTTCTAGCTAGTTCTTCATCTGTGGGCTTTTCAGAATCAATGTCTAAGTTATCCAAAATAGTTAAGGTAGATTGGGTATCTCTGTGTGTAGTGTACGTCATCCAACAACAAGGTTCCACTTGATTGGCGTCCAATCCCCAAAATTCCAATTCTTCTTCGAACAAAGGTCCACATACATTGGAAGGATAATGAAGCTTTCCCGTACGATAATAATTAAGTATCTGAGCAAACACACCCGGGTGTCTATCAAAAAAATATTCGTTAAGAATCGGATCATAATTGGCCAAAGCTTCTGTGAGTCTGGAAAGGCGAGTGGCAGGAATCTTTTTAAGGGTGGCTTTGTAAGTTTCAAATCTGATACCTCCGACATTTAGTATAACTCTGTTGTCTAAATCAATAGCCCCACGATGTCCATAGGTTTGGGATATGAACATGGTCAGTAAGTGCTACCCACTCTGGAATGAAAAAAAAATTTTTAATTTTAAACTTACATTACTTAAACAATTTATGCATTAGTTTAGAAGTAGTTTCATACCTGCACATGGTATAACTTAGGCGCTTGTGGTTTAATTAAAAAAAATTAATTATTACGAAAGTGTCGCAACATGTAAAAGTGAAAGCACACACGGTAGTTCAAAACATCAGAGTTATACAGGTAAGCCGACAAGCAACGGCGTTAGCTCAGAACTGAAAGTCATGCATCGATTGCACGAAAGTTCAGTCGCTCCCTCTATCTGAGAGATTCGTCAGTTATTTTATAGTACGTAACAATAAAATTATTGTAGCATTCTGTACACAAATTTGTGATTGATTTCTTTCGTTTACACTAATCGTCAACCTGCTACATTCTTCTCTATTGTTCTAACGGATAACAGAAACTTGATTAACTTCAAACGATGCTACTGTATTTTATTTTTTTTCTCGATAATTTTCGAAATAATATCTTCTGTATTCTCTCATGCATCGTCGTAGAGTATATGTCTCGAATCAGTTCTTTTGTGTTGGTATTTGTTAGTTTCCTCCAAAGCAAACATTGATATTGTTGATGATGTCTTTTATATAACTGTGCAAACAAAAATTTGGTTTGCTAATCATTTATACAAATGGTGATATTTTAAATGCAAACGAATCCCGGATCGTGATGACATCATCGGCGAATGCTGTCCCCGCATAGGAGATTCTATCGGATACGTCATAACTGCATATCCCGGGCTTTACCTGTATTTTTCTTCGTATGGTTCCGGTTTCATGCATATCATTTTATAGTTGTATAAATACGTCAGCCGCCATGTTTGTTTTGACAGGAATTGCTAATAACATGTAAACTATGCTATTGTAAAATAGTAAATGTTTGATTAACGAGAGTAATTAATACAGTGTACGAATACATTTTTGTCGGTATTATTAACAAAATTTGAAAGGTTTATTATGCAGCATGAAAGGAAATTAAAAGTTATTATAGCTCATAATATTTTTCTCTTAAATTTTAAACGTTTACATTTTATATTATTATTCAATCGCCAGTCAAATTTTAAGCTTAACTTTTTCTCGAGATGGGTTTAAAATATGATAAAATTTAATATGTTTTCCTCGAATTACATAGTAAGAAAACTACGGAAAAATTATAAACAAGCAAGGTAACTTAAATTGTTATTTAAATATTAATAGGATATTTGAAAGAATTATTCCTTATTATTACTGTCGTAAATCCATTATAACGGGATAAGTGAACAGTATATTAAATTTATTAGTCATTGAGTTAACAATAAAATTCGAATAAGATAACTTCGTACTACTTCAATAACATATTTAGTCAAACTTAATTGTAGCTTAACTGAATTTTCTCTTCCTATGTTAATGAATTTTCAGCGAACATTGTTTAATCCTCATAGAAAACGTTACATATAGCCTATATTAATATATAGGCTATATGTAACGTAATATTAATACATGATAATAATAATAATATTTTTTAAAAATTTACCTTTTATAAGAGAGAGATAGAAATCAAATAAATAGTCCAACTACAGCTAAGATTTATTTTAATAAAGTAAACATGATTTATGCATTATCGTTTTATTTTTTCTTTATGTTCAGAATGTAACCCACAATTTTTCCCTTCTTCAAAAACTTAAAAATTTCGAAAGCTGCTCGGGAAATAAAACATATGGACTTAAAATCTCAACTATAAAACAACGATTTGTTTGGATATAAACAGAAGTATTTTTAACGATTCTCTTCACAGTTTTGGCATCCATAAGTGGATAAATAATGAATGGCAAAAGAATCATTAAAGCAGAGCAATATCGGTTATTTTGGTTATCTAAACTACTTTATATATATATATATAAATGATTCGTAATTCACGAAACAATTTTATACATTCTCCTTATAAAATAAAAATTGGATCATTAAAGCCAAATGCACTTCACCTCTTTTAAGAGAGTTATTTTGGTACTTAAATACAAACACACAAATTTTATAAGCGATAACCGTCATCTTCTACATGCGAAGGTGCCAAATTTGGCATGGAAATTAGAAAGAAAGTCACAGGTTATATAGCTTAAACGTAACTGGTTTTTGCATGGTAATTTTATTTTTAATTATTTCTTTAACAGTTTAACGGTATTAAATAGAATTCCTTGACCTTTACTCTTAAACTATTATTATTTTTTAAACTGTATTGTGTGTGTGATTTAAGTATATAACGTCAGTTGATCTATTTATAGCGAATAATAATCTCACAAGTCTGTTTTCATGCTGACAAAGGATAATAAAGTTGATATTAATGTAAGCTAGTTGAATAGATACGTGTAAAAATCAGTTTTAATATGTTGAAGATCCATTAAAAGTTTGTCTAAAATTTGCTGATAAAAAAATTGTGTAACTTAATCTTGCTTATTTGAATAATTTTATTGATTAACTCGAAATTTAGTCTATCATAGAAATCTAGGACTAATTATATTGTTATCGTAAATAAGTTGATCATCCATTAATTAATGTCTTACTCATTCTGGTCGATTTATATATTCTGTAATAGAGGATACGTTGCAGATGCAAATTATAAACCAATGTGTCGCTTCTAACAATCAAATTCGATTCGTTACGTTCTCTTTTAATAAATAATGCACCGTGTCCATATACTCAATGATATCCCGGCCCAATACACGTTTCAAGCTAATGCGAAACGTCACAAAGAGGTAATTCTATGTTTTAATTACGTCACATAAAACCCATAAAACGTGTGATGTCACACATACAAAATAACTATCTTAGTAATTTTTTTACGCTCTGACTTTACATTAAATACTAGTTTTATTTGAATAACGACACTTTATAACGTCACACTAGATGAATTCGTCACGAATAAAATATGACGTTTTCAATGATTTCATATTAGATCTCTGTCTTTACGTCTTTCATTTTCTTCGTAAGGAATTGTTTAAAAGAGTTTATTTTATCACAAAATTAGTTTAAAGTGATATAACATCAAAATAAAGTTAGCATTTTTTAAATAAAATTTTTACACAACGCATACATTATATATTAATAGCGCTTTTACACGAAATGGCATCAACCAGACACTCGAGCTAATCTGACGTCACACACAAAAATCTAAGTTGACATCACCGAGATAACACGGTTTACGACGACGTCATAGATGAGTAAAATTGAATAAAATGGCGCCGTAGAAAATTATACTAATTTTGTTAAACGATTAATATTTTATATACGAAAGAATTTATAAAATTTAAATAAAGTGAAATGCTTTCTTTCACTATATGAGAAAAATGTCGAAATGTGTTAACGTTAAGCATAAAAATTTTAAATTATTATTATTATTTTTGTTTCTGCGTTTTACGATTACGGGTAAACTATTAAATATTAAAATTGATTGATCATAAACATATTTGTTGAAACGCCACATTAATGAACTCTCAGATTATTCAAAGAATTCGATTTATTGATAATTTATGCATTCTAATTGAATTTATCTATCAGTTGACTTGGAAACAAAAATACAAATGCAGGATCAATGAATATTTTATGCTTTTGTAATGAATACACATAAGCTGTACATAACGAGCTTACATAGGATTACTTAAAATTTTCATTAGAAAGTTAATCTTTCTTTTAATTGAATGTTTTGGTCTTTAATTTCAAAAAGAAAAAAAAAACCCATGAAGGTGGTAATTCATAGAAATGTTGACATCCAACTCTCCCAACTTATCCTCCGTTGTTGACTATATTAATGCGATTCTTGATAAAATAGAATGCTCCAGATTTAATTTCTAAAATATATATTAATCAAAAAATTCATTTTATTATGCGTTTTTTTCTGCTTTACGTATTAGTATTGTTTAATAAGTCTTAATAACTTAATATTGCTTTATGCATCGATAGAAGAGACATTAATCTGGTATATTAAAAAGTTGGAAATGTCCGAAATTGGGCGGAGCCTATGTAAATCATAAAAATAACATAAACGACATATCGATGCTAAGATATATAATAGAGGGATATTTTAATCTATCCGAATTAATTAATTTCCACGCTCGAGTACTTGCATGCATTTTATAGCTTCTATTATAAGACTCAACTCGTGTTAATTCATCACGTAACGACTCTTTAAACGACAAACAAAAAGTTTTTAATTTACAATTATTCCACTGTAATTTAATTGCAATATTTTACAGAGTCTTTACCGCGAATTCGGAAACCTTAATAAAGTAAAAATAATTGATTTTTTTTTGGCAGATAGACTAATACAAATTGTTAAGAATAGAAGTAGAGTATATCTTTTCTACCTTCCACTACCTGAATACACCTGCACTGTGTTGGCGAAATGCCAAAGCATATAAAAGCCATTTTTAAGGATAAATTGCTTTTAAGTCAATTTTGCACATTCTTACAATTTAAACTAAATTGAACTTATGTATTGATTTTTGCTAAGTTGTGCTTAATTAATGAGAAAGGGAGAATAAAATAAGTAAAAAGTGTACTGTTTGGTTTTTCTAATGCTCTGAAAAGAATTGTGTATTTGTATTCTTCACAAAGGTGTGTGTGTGTGTTTTTTTTCCTTTTTTGTCGTTGGTTCTTTCTATAGATTGTATAAGAGCTGTTTATATGTAATGCACGTGAAAGGAGATCTTAAAAAATTAAAGTAAACATAATTTCTTTTCTCTATGCACACAGATAAAAAGATAATTGAAATGTGAAGAGTAAAGGATGATCTGTTTAAATAAATGTATTGTTTTGAAAGTTGATAAACATCAATAAAAAGAAGTAGGGAGAATTATAAAATAATCGATATTGCAATGCCCATGCAATAATCATTAATTTGTTTCTATTTGGATGGGAAGAAAATCGTTAAAAGTGAGTGTAAACTCCATTTTCGACATTTTGATTGATTGCCCGTGTCATTTGTCGTCAAAAACACAAATGGTTCCAGATCGCTGTAGTCGGAATTTCAATTTTTAGCTTAAGCGAAAACATTTAAGAAAAGATAATTAAATAAATAGGTCGTGTCAGTGTCTGGATATATGAGAAATGATAGGAAAAACTCTTTAAATTTTCTCCCATCTTTTATATTGTCACCTGCCAGATAATGAACTGTGCCATGTTTTGGAGGGCGTAGTCATGGTGACGGGCACAAATGAGAGTACACGTGGTATGACATCAGAAAATATATGGGCGTATAGAGTACATCGTTATCATCAGAAAGCCCGGCTTTTTTAGTAAAATAGCCTAATTTTTCTAATTTTATTATGTATTTGCTATACAATTGTCAAATGTTTGTTTCTTCTTTCAGAAAATATATACGCTATATACCAGTATATAGTTAAAATTTAGTTTTAGACATTTTCGGAAAAAGTTATTTATATTTACTCCTGCCTGAAACATGCAAAATTCCTGGAATATCGTCATAATAATATTATTTACTATATTGTGTGTGCGGGCGATTTTCCATTACTACACAATTCAGACTTTAACGGTCGTTTTCATTTGTAGAAATAGTTCAGTCGGACTAGTAATGTACAGTACTTTATCTTTTTTAACACCAGTGTTTAACACGAATCCGACTTGCCGCCTGAATGACGCCGAATTAAGCTCGTTCATAGCAGAGAATTTTATATAAGGCTTCCACAGCTTTACAAAGTTTTAAGTTTACCTTGTACAGATGATAAATATAATGATACATTTGTTGCTAGTTCTGCCTTTACTATAAACGTTGTGTTTTTCTAACCCACTGTATGTTGTTCTCACGCGTTTATGATATCATTAACCGACTTAATCCATCCGACATCTTTAAGTTGATAACTACAACTTAATCCGATTATGTTAATCCCTAAACAAGTTTGATTATCGAAGAATATTTACTTTTTATTCGTTTAATAAATAACTTTTAACGAATCTACTCGTCATTTTTTACTATAATTTTCAGAGGCAAAGCAAATAAATTCCAAAAAAAAAAAAAAAACATAATAAGGTTCAACCCGAGATAATTTAGTTGTGTTATATACGATCATATAGAAATTCTCTATCTATAAACCTAGCTATAAATTAATCTATCTGATATATATTAATCTGATAAAGGACATAATTTATAAAACTCTCGTATTAGAATAAGTAGCTTGGAACAATCGGAAGTTTCGTAGTTTAATCAACTATCGTAAGTTAGAACTTGGGCTTATATCAGTTATATATATATTACGAGTCATAAATCGTTAATGGGATAGAAAGAGCGAATTCAGTTAGATTAGGTTAAACGCAGCTCTTACCTCGTAACTAAAAATAACGAATACTAAAAAATATATATATTCGGAGATTATTTCGTGCTTTTCACTCATAAATCTGACTAAAGCGTGTTTCCATCATCCAAGGGTCTTTTTAACGTTATGAGTTATGAATAATTTATATTAATATCTAACTCTATTCCTTTAATATTGATCTTCCTTATTACTCTTTAAAATAATCAATACCGCTGTATCTTTCTTAACATTGTATAATAAATTACTCTATTAATAATTAAAATATGCGTGAAAATTAAAATGTAAAAATTATGAGATTATCCGTGTTTTATGGGACAAGTCGAAGTTACAAAGGCCGACTTTAATTATTGCTCTTTATTCTTTAATTTAATCGTAAAGATCTAATATTTGTTTACCAGTTTATGAGTAATAAGGAAAGCAAACAGAATTGATACTCTTAAATACCTTTTTATTTTCTATATTGAGAGGGTGCCCTAAAGTTTTATTTATTTTTTCTTTTCTTTTATACAAGAACATTTCATTAATTCGATATTTAATGAAAGGTACTGTACTTAAAATTATTTTTCCAGTTCTAAACGTACTACAATGTTGTCCGCACAATTTATTGATACAAATACGATCTGCTATCGTGGACAAAAAATCTTTTTAATAGTTCGACAGAATATCAAATATAAATTTTCTTTTGTCCTATTGAGTTTTACCACTGAAAAAAATTTCGATTTCATATTACTGCACAATAACTCGGTTTCTAAAAATGATAATGATGTCAACCTTCTTTTTTAAAGTATAAAGAATTTCTAAACTATTTTTTAAAAACTTTCCACGTTCTTAATATCTCTAAAGCTGACCATTGATCCTTCATGACTTTAGGGAACTTGATTCATATGAGTAGAATCGAGAACTAGCATTTAGAATTACAGGATGGTCCAATGAAACTTGTCGAGAGCTTGTATGAGACCCGGGATAGAGCAGGATTCTTTTCTCTTAGAGGGCCATTTAATGATTTTATTTTTCGTTAGTAAAAATTAACATTAATTTTATAGGGATAGGAGTCCTTACGGGTTTCTAAGTTTTTTCTTGGCCTAGGGAAAAATCCCCAGCTCTCTTCTTTTGATGCTTCTGCTCCCAATAGTTAGGTAACTATTTTTGCAAGTAATTCAGTAATTTCTGAAAGTTCGTCAAGTCTTTTTAATTTTTGTAATTAAACAAGAACGAACTCATTTTTAACAATTTTTGCAAAGTTGTTAAGTAGTAAAATTTTTGAATAAAAAAGCAGTTTAATTTTTAAATGGCCAACTGTCTTTTGGGCCACCCTGTATATAACCCTTATTTATAATTTAACAAATTTTATGAATTTTGAATCCTGCAAATGAAAGCTATTCAATTTATCGGTTAGATCATTGTAAGATAAAAAATTTTCTTTCTTTTGATAGAATTGGCTGGAAAATTCGAAGTGCGTGCTATTTTGCATTATCTGAATTCGATTTAACATATTTTTCGTGCCATTTCTACTGTTTCATATAAAGGTTTCATTGCCTTTGACAGGCAATATATGACGTAGATAAATATGTTATTTTACGAAGGAAAATTTGGCAGATTTATGTGGAAATTGTGAACACAATTAATGAATTTACATTAATGAACGAGGAGCAGAATAAGGATTTTTACTTATCATTCCATATAAACAAACTAAATTATCAAATGGAAAGAGAAAAGAGCATCCTAAACCTTTAAAGACACCCTAAGTAGCGAGAAAAGGCTATACACCTGAATAATATAATAGAGAATTTCTGTACTCTTGAATTTCATCTGGAATTCCTACTTGCGCATTACGACTAAAGCTAGGTAACATCATAATGTTGTTTCACAACTTAACTGTAACAGAAGGACTACGTAATGGCTGGCGGCCCTTCGTGCCTTTGCTTCTGAATCACGTTTTGGACGGGAAAGTGCCCGCGGCATGTTTGTAGAAAATCAGGTTTTCAATCTATATTCTAGATTGAAATCATCGGTTATAATGATTTTACGATTCCTTTGATTCAAGTATTCTATTGAAATTAAAGGATGGTTATTAAAGCGTTATTCAGAGCATCGTGCCACTTGATAATTTATAAAATTATGATTTTATTATTATAATTTGGGGTTTCAAATGCAGAAAATAGAATTTCTTTCTTCCATATTTGTATTTTATTATTACAATTTATTATAAGCTACAGTCTCCCTATAGTATATAATTCCCAAAAAGGGAAAAAAAGAATTTTTTAAAAGTTTAAATCCTTTTTCTTGGGAAAATTTTTTTTAGATTTTTCTTCTCTTTATAGAATTTATGTCTTTTATCAAAAAATAAACTTATTTTTAGATCTCTACTAAATTTAAAATTATAGAAAATTGCATAATAACTTATATCCTTATTCATAAAATAATAGATCATGTTCTTTTTTAATATAAAATCTTTCGTAAATATATAATATGATAAAAACAGATAAATCGATTGAAAATCATTTTATTTTTAATTAAAAAATATAGATTTATATATAAAAGAAAATAATGATGACAATAGAGTATATAAATAAATAAATTTATTTATATACTTT
>NW_019384601.1:649297-699421 GCF_000671375.1 Centruroides sculpturatus | reverse complement strand
GAGATTTATAAATATTATTTACTTTACATTAAATAAATATCTTTAAAAACGTATAATTTTAATACGTTTCATTTTAATTTAATTTCAAATGGCAAAGTTGAGGTTGTATTCGAATTCCATCTTTAAATCTTAACTGTCCTTAGTAAAAAAAATCTTAAAATGGCTATCAGTTGACAACTATTTAAGTGGTTTATATGTACTGTTGACCATTCACCGGTCATCGTTCATCCAATTTATTTACTAGACACGCTAAAGTCATTTATGAAAGTAATCCTAGCATGTTTATCTGTGTTCACGTTAAAGTTTATTTTTTTTTCCTCCTTTGCTACCAGTCGCGTCGAAGACAGTAAATTTAATCGAATCTGAAGTGATGAGATTACTACAAGTTCTTGCCTTAGGTTTTCGTTCTTCTTAATAACATTACTAATGCAATTTGATCCGATATAGTTAGCAATGCGATAATGGGTGAAGTCAATCTCTTCCTGATGCTAATGGATATTTAGAAGTATATTCCATTTAAATAATTTTGCTTGATTAAAGTTCTTTCCTGTTTTCCTTTGAATATGTCTTGGGAGTTCAACGCGTGTACAGTGCTTTTCCTTTTTATATAGTGTTTGATATTCGAAGTTCCGCATCAGCAAATCCAAATTTTAAAAACTCCAACACGGATTTATATATGTATGATGTTTTTAAATATAACAAAATCAAGCAATCTACTTTACATTATTATTATTATTACTTTTTTTCTGTTTAGTAAACAGTTCGGACTTAATATATTTTCCCCCATGTAATATTCAACAGAAAATCATGAAAGATTAAACAGTGAAGAAAGTCAATCGGAATAATCTAACAAGATACAGTATATCATAAGATGGTAATGAAAAAAACACCCATAAGTTATGAAAATTCTTTTAAAATGTATCAATTGACGTATTTATTATTTATTTCTAATTATTTTTATTAAAAAAAATTGAATATAAATTTATTTGTCAGAGATATTAATAAAATTTTCATGAGGAGAAACATTTGCGAGAATCGAAACTGGAAGACACTTTGGAATGCATCAAATTGAGTAGGGAGAGGAGGTTAAAATAAGACGTTTCTGAAAGTAAATATATTCTTTTACTACGGTATTCAAATACTTTAAAGTTAGAGAAAAATTAGCTTATACATTCACGAGAATTGAGGGAAAAATTTTAATAATAATATATTATTTTAAAATCAGTTTTTCACCTGCGCTTGTGGTGGCAAGAAGGCATAGTCGCTGTTTATGGCAAAGAAACGTCACGACAATTCTCAGAATCGCATAACGATCCATCATTTCTGGGCGTGTACGGATAGGAAAAAAACAAATACCATTTGCTATCACTTAGATAAAGCAGTTTTTATTCCCATTTATCTCCTTAATAGACGGATCAAGCGGAGGAAGCTGCATCCTTTACTCGATCAAGTTTCTTCCATAAAAGACGATCAAATAAATTGCTTCACTTTAATAACATCATAATACATAATAACTGGAAAACAAGTCGAATATTTTTGCTAAAGATCCAAAAATAGCTTATTTTTGGTTCCCCGAATGTTCAAAGTGCAAAACAGCTGACTAGCATCTCTTAAATATCAACAAGTCTCTTAAAATAAATATTCATCATTGTAAGACATATTGTTAAGGAATTCTCTTTTTAAAAGGTCAATAAAAAAATAAAGCAACTTACCTTATTCGGGTTTCTTTCATACATGATTAATATTTTTATAGGGTAGATGTGTTATCCTATGGAATAGAGATAACCCACATGATTGCATGTCGTGGTGTTCCCGTAGTGGGACTGAGCACTCATAACAGTCTACTAGCGACTCATGCGTTGCTAGGGAGCCGGTTTGTTGGAGAATGCAGTTTCCTAGGCGATTGTACTTCCTCTTAAACCAATCAAACTTGAGCAGTTTTTGATTTTACTATTTTGACAAGCAACACGACACTTTCTATACAGATTACGTGGATTTGAAACGTTTAGAAAATATTTGCTTCCGATACTTGTAGACCGAAGGCAACGTGTTTTCCATGCAATTGACTGAAGCCTTATAAATAGGGAAGCCTTGTTGAATATTCACGCATTCTGTCTATTGTGCAGATGTATCGCTCGTAAAAGACTATTTTTTTTATTTTGCTTAAATTTTACATTTCGTTACTGCTTACAACTTGTAAGGTTACATTTATTTTATTTTATTTTTTACCGGAGAATAGTCTTTAAGCATGCTTTATGCTTTATCTGTTTATTTTTTTTAACCAGTTTATAATCTCAACTGTTTCAGTTCACTTGAACTGAATTACAACTTTCTGTTTTAGAATTTGAAAGATTTTATTATTCTTAATTTATTTTTAAACGTGATTTTATAGTAGAATGAACCTAAATTTAATTTTATTTAATTTTTTTTATAAATATTTTTCCAAAATTTTACGAAACGTGCTGATTCAGGCGCTTTTTCGACATGCCGAAATTTATCATTTCTGTTTTTCTTACAGAAGAGATTTATTTATTTATTAGTTATTTCGTCTTAAAAAAATTGCAATATATTATTTATGATTTATTTAGCGATAAAAACATTATCAAATATTTAGAAATAGTTTCGGACCCGGAGTCTTTATTATACTAGCGTTTGATTGGCCAATGCAATTTGTACCATAAAGGGGAAAAAATAAAATAAATCATCTAGGAAATTCAAAGAACTGAATTGCAAGTCTTTCGATTTCTTTTTTTTTTTTTTAAGAATTCTTCAGGAATCATCTCTTTTCTTCCTTTCTTCATTAGTCGGCTTTTCGATATCTTTCAACTACAAAATATCTTTTATTCTTCGACGAGAACGTCTACTAGTTAAGGAATAATAAAAAAAAATATATATATGTATATATAAATTTATACAGTTAATGATAAACTTGAATGCAAAGTCCTTATTATTGTATCTTAGTTAAGAAATATTGTATGCGGTATTTGAAAGCCAGATTTGTTAACGAAGTAATATGTTTTAAAGCTGAAAATGTGAAGTTTTCTATCAAATATTGTCCACTGAAAAATTAATTAAGTGTTTTTATTTTGAAGAAAAAATATACTCTACTGACAATGTCATTAAAATGCTTATATAAAATAGGCCTATAAGAGTTTTTATACCTAATGAATGGCATTTCAATTAGGCTTTACTATAATGGGTTCACAGAGCCATTCGGGTACTAGAGCTTCAGAAATTCTTGCATTTCTTGTATATTAAGGAGGAAAAATCTTTACTTTTTGTCAGATTTTATTATTTAAAAAATATAATACAAGTTTTTAATTCTGCTCTGTTTTTTAATATATTAACACCAAAAAATAAATGGTCATATTGTTAAAGGGCCTCACTAATCTCTATAATTAATAATAGTTCATATTTCTCTGTACAATATATTATCAATAGCGTGGTCTTCTATCTAATTCTCATTAATTACAATTAAAATTATCTAATTAATGATATTGTATCCCATAATTAGATATTAAAAAGTAAATAAATCTCATATGTCTTTTCGCCGGACATTTTAAAGCGAATTTGAAGAGATATATTGCAATATCATCTTTCAACAATGAGATAAAATATGACAAGAGAGATATGATTAATGGTAAATGGGATTTACTCAAGAATTCTTTATTTTCTTACCAATGATAAATTGCTTTATAACAAATTCGGATTTTTACGCTTTTCGGCTTAATTAAGTTTACGACAGAGATTCCGAGGTAAGAGGAAAAAAAAAAATGTATACATAAATGAAACAAAAGTAGTAGGGGTATCCCATTACAACAAATTCCCTCCACGAACGTTAAATCGCATGTTAAATGTTTCTCTTGCAAAAACAAAATTTTATTAATAATTTTTTCTTTATAGATATGATAAATAAATGGAACGAAGTGGGTGTTAATAACTGTGAACGATTAGTTTATCACGCTTCTTTTATTTTTAAAATAAGGAAATGATAATCTAACAAGGGAGGAAAATTCCATTAACTGTTGGAAAAATTATCACAAATTACATCGAAAAAATGTTTTTTTTTTTTTTTTAATTTTTTCCAGAAATTTATGCATCAAAGTATCAAATTATCTTCATAGGAAAAAATTGGGATTAGCCCGAAATAACCTAGTTTATTTCAAGTTACTTTATTTTGAAAAATTCGAACAGAATATATAAAAGTGTAAGAGAATTTTCAAAATTTCGTTCCAATATCGGAGATAATATTATAGAATTTGAAAAGGGGAATAATTTATTGGTTACGAAACGAATTTTCTTCTTGAACGGATGTAATAGTTTACCAACTTTAAAATTTTCATTTTGAATAATCGATAAAGTTAATGGTTAACTGATACCAGCATTACTTTTTTTTTGCTATATTATGTGCTCTGGTTATGCCTGATTTCATATTTATTTTTGGTTTGTTTACTTCGACGATTTAAAGGTTTTATTACATTTACTTCCTGACAGTGTTTTAATATAAAATTATTTAAGCTTACCATTGCGGAATGATCACATCGACTTCACTTTAATCGAATTATTAATTACAGACTGCGAGGAAATAAGAATATTTCTTTTTTAAAGTTTACATGTTCCGTAATCATTTATCTTTTATAATTGAATTTTTTAAACTTTAAATATTCACTTAATTCCTCCGTTTAGAAAGAAAATTATTATTTTTATTTTTACAGTTTACGGGATAATTCACAATAGGATGATATCTGCGCCAAGGGGAGAAAAAAATTACTGTTTGTAAAAATTTAATTAAATTAACTGAAAATAATTTTAAACATAGTTATTTTCAGTTAATCATTAAAATTTCATTAACAAAAGGTTATTACCGACGATCATTTTAAGATAGGAAATTTTCTAACGGATCATTAACAATAATCGTTTAGAAATGAGCGAAAACTTTTTACTTTGACACCATTTTAATTTAACTTTTTTTAAGGAAAAATATGCAGGCTTTAATTTGAACATTTTATTATCTTTATTAATATATAAAATATATTTCATAAATAATTTTTAAAAGTTATCTTGTAAATTATCGAGTCGAACAATCAAACCGTTCTTACCATCATTTACAAAGTTTTAGCAATGCTGAAAACTAGTATTTTATTTGAAAATCCATATCTTTATGTAACAGAAAAGAGAAATTGATATATACATATGTATATATATTTAAAAAAAAGAAAGAAAATTGTATAAAAATTAATTTTGTCGAGTCCTGCAGATAGCAGAATTTCCAATGTTGTGTGTGAGATGCGTGAAGCAAATCAATGACGGACATGATTGGGGGGAAAAACATGTGAATAAAGTAAAATAAATGTCGAAAATCTAACAATTTATTTTACATAAACATAGCAATTTTGTAAATTGTTACAGAAACCGATGAACGGAGATATTTCTACTTCAAACATAAATTTTTATTTGTTTTTATTTATTTAAAAATAGTAGAATTTTTGAAATTACTGCTTAAAATGTTTTCTCGCAAGTAAATTCTTTAAATATATTTTATTTAAAAAAATTAAAGGAGAGAAAGAGAGAGGAAAAAAAAGTTAAAATAAATACATACCTGTGTCACAATATTCTGTTAATTAACTAGGAACAGGTAATTTTTAAATTCTTTAAAACGGAAATTTGCTAATTATATCAATTAAGCGGAATGTCGGAAGTATTTCAATTAAAAATGATTAACAGAACCGCTGTACTTTTAAATTTAAATTATATAACACGAAATATCAGCTTTCTATTAAAAAAAAATCTATATATTCTGAATAGAAAGCTATATAAGAACGTACATAACCTTTAAGGAGTAGTTCCATTTTTAAGCTCCTCCGTGCAATTTTATTCCCAAACTGCATCATATCAACAAGTTAAAAACTTCAATATTTAAATTTATGAGATATTAAAATTTTATATTCGATTTTACAGAAAACAAGTAATTGGAGATATTAAATATATCAAGTTTCATGCAAGCCTGACGTCAGAAGAAGAGTGATGATGAAGAATTAATATTCGATAAGTTTGTATAATATTTATATATTGAATTTTTATTCTAAAAATATAATTTTTGCTACGAAAATATTTTTTAAATTAAATTTAAAATATTTATTATTATTTTCTGCTTCTTTCTATTATTTATTTTGTTTTTAATTTTGATTACTCGATTTTTATTAGAGAAAAAAGCAAGAGGCTTATGCCAACAGAATAATTTATACTAATGAAAAACTTAATTCAATAGGTTTATAATATTCAATATATTTTTTTAAAAATTTCTTTTAAAAATCATTAAAAAAAAATAAATAAAAACACTAAACGTGTTAAGTATTTCCGCCTTCTATTGTTAAGAGTGGAATGTCTTTATTTAAAGTCCACATAACTAATTTCATTTTTTTTTTCTTTTTCCACATTAAAGAATTCTTATCCTAAAATTGAATTTGCTATCGAAGGTATGTTATATTTGATTAGGAAGAGATATTCAACCGCAATCATCTTGTCTTTATTCACAAAGGAAATTCCAATTTAAAGGATTTCAGAAAGAAAATACACTACATAAATTTTTGTCTTTTTTCCTTCCCTAGCCTTTTTTTCTTTTCTTTTTTTAAAAATGGAGATTTTTACAAATTTAGTGTGACGGTTTATTTAATTGTGTTACTGTTGTCACATTAAAGATGTTTTTTATTAAACAAAGTTGAGTAGAGATTCGTGAAGAAAAAATTGTTTTTGTTTGTTCTGTTGCTTTTTTAACTTCATTGATTTTATTCCTTGATCACAATTTTTCAATAAAAGTTCTCTTGGAAATTTTTATCGATTTATTTATTTTTGAAGTTAGAAAGTTTCAATTTTTAGGCGTAATGAAAGTCAATTTTTTTGTGGAAAATTATTATTGTTTTCGCTTCGTCCGTCTGTTTGTGTATCTGAAATTTAATCTCTTATTTATTGGTAATTAATATGCTCAATTTTTCAAGACTATTATTAATATAAATGACCGAAAATTAGCGTTACGTATAAACTTGTTGACATAATTTATAAAGAATTAAATAGCAGCTATATTATTTCGAATATTTTAGTTTGGTTATTGATTTAATCAAGGATGGATTTGTACAAGCTAACAAGCTACAGCCTCGTGTCTTTAAATTTATTACACTTTAGTGAAGGAGAAAGGTCTCTTATATGTTATAATTTCTTCTATATGTCTAAATTCTTTCTTAATTTTAATTTTTATGCTTGCATAAATGTTAAGGGTTTTGAATATTCGCTTATCATAAAATTTTAAAATATATTATCGAGCTATACGTCTTGCTGTATGACAAGTTCGTTTCGACAAAGAAAAAATAAAATTGCAGCTATTCCAATTTTTCATATTGACATAAATTCAAGAGTGCTGAATGGATTTGGACAAAATTTTGGTTACATAAGCACTCTATCATGATATTTGACTCTCATTTCTTTCGTTTCCATATAAAATTCAATACGGTAGCAGTCTTTTAAACTGATCTAACTCGTTTATGTTCCGGAAAAAAATTTTTCTTTACGTGTTTTATTTCGTAATTACTAAAATTTATAAATGCACAGATTCAGGTAAACTTTAAAGAAAAGTACAGAATGGCCCAAAAGTCATTTAACGATTGTAAACAGTTACAAACGCACTTATTGAAATAAAAAGATGCTTTTCGAATATTGCATTTTTTAAAATCACGTTTCATCCAATTTTATAAAATGAAAATACATTTTTACAAACTCATTTTACGGTTCTTATCTACGAGTTTGCTCGAAACACGCAAAAACTGACTTTTGGGCCGCCCTTTAGATTGAATACACACTACAGACATTTGGATCTCATCTATAAAAGCACTTAATGGAAGTATTTCTCAGTTCTTCTCTTATTCATATTACAATAATCTTAAAAAAAGTTATTTTTAGTTATATAAATAGCTTGTAGGTTACGTATCAAATCTCGATATGATACTTTCATTCAGCTGCAATGTAAAGTTTGTGCATTTATTCTAATTTTGAAAAATATTTCATAAGTAATCTGTGGCGAAATATTTTAAACAATAATAAAAATAACTTGAAAATACAAAAATAATGTTTTATTATCGACAATTAAAATTGTTTTTTGTCATTTCATCCTTGTTTTACAAGGAAACAGGCAAGTGAACTGTAAAGCATTTTGTTAAAAACCACGCTCTTTCCTGGATAGATACTATAGACTATAGACAATATTATCAGGAATATTTTAAAACGATTCGATTTATCCATCTAAATTACTGCAGAGTAACTGGAGGATGAAAAGTAATACTGTGCCACTGACATATAAGATTGTGTGACATCATCCGATTGTGCAGGCTACTAGCAGCTGTCGTTGTCAACCTGGAATGTCTAAACAGAGCTACACCAAGCGTTGAACAATTTGCAACGATAAAAAAAAAAAAAAAAGATTTCTTATTACAACTTTAAACCCAATTATTTAGTTATTTCTTTTTTCCGTGGATAGGGAAATAATTTTATTCATTCCACGCTATAATCTTTCTTTAAGTGAATTATTTTAAATTATATTAAAATGAGTTTTTATCGATTTTTATTCGAATTTTCTAAACAATTCTAGCTTTTAGCAGATTAAAAAAAATATCCCGAAAATGACGTCATATTCGCGGATGACGTCATTTTTGAATGCTCGAAACGCACTTAGTTGATTACCGGATTTTTTCCTTTCTCATATAAAAGTTTACAAAGATTTTTACATATTTAGGGGGAAAAAACGAAACGTTCGTTTGATGGGATATTTATCAGATTTTATTAGAAGCAACTCCTTTTCATGTTTTGCTTATTGCTTCTGAAAATTTATTCTCGGTTACGGATCCTTTTCTTAATAAAACCGATGCCATAAAAGCCGGCTATCTGTACTAACGATTGTCATAATGTCTAACTGTCGTGCAGGAAAAGCGACAACTGAAATGACGTCATACGGACAAAATGTCGGATATTGTCACGCAATAGAATAATCCCAAAGGGACAAACTTGATAGGTTTGGGGATTTGTAAAGAGAGAAACAAGGTTTTATCGACGGAATTGTTCGACTTGACGTTCAAAACACGAGTGGCTTTGGTAATGTTGCACAACAGTTAGATACAGACAGCGGTTGGTCGTGCTTAATGTAAAATCGAGACCTTCTCGTGGCTTAAATTTGTCTTTTATACGTACAAAAAACTATTTAAGAGTTATTTTTATGGTCTTGTAATGGGAAATTTTAATACTTTAATAATTAAACTTAAAGGAANTTCATTCTATTAAAAAACAAAAAAAAACTTTTAGGAAAATCGAAATCAAGGTCAATGTAGAAACTATAGATAATCACGAAGTTCATTCCTCCTACAACAAATTAATGCTAGTCTTTTGAATGTTAATAAAATTTCAAATATTAACACGAGTTTATAAATTTTAGAAATACAAGACAAATAAATCTAATGAAAATATCGTAATATATTGATTTAAATGATCGCCAGAATAGCAGGCTTTATCGATTTTAAATATCGTAACTTAATAAATTGGTAATAAATGTTAGTATTTAGTTCATTACACGATAATAAATCGCAAATGTTTAGTTTATTATTATTACATTGTGATATTAAATTGTGAAATATATTTTGATCAATTAAAGAAGAAAAAAAAAATCTTGTTTACAAAAGAGGAAAATTGAAATAAAAACGGTAAAAATCATTAGCAACAATGGTCAATCAACCGACCTATTTCGTTTTTCTTCTTTTTTTTTATTCTTTTACGCGAAAATATAGAATTGCCAGATCAAGTGAAGTAAAACAACCCATTATTCGTTAAAGAGGAAATCATTTCAAAAGGAGAAAAGTATCGTTTAGATTTTGTCTGGGATGGATACTGCTGACCCTCTAACACAATTTTTTTCTTTTTGTTTTACGCCTTCGACGCGAAAGTTTTTTCTTTTCTTCTTTTATTTATTTATTGTGCTAAAATTTTGGTATTGTTCTCGTCTCAGAATCTTAAAAAAAGTATATTATAAAAATAATAATCGCGAAATGTTTTATATTGCGTGACCTACAATACCTGTCGTACAATATCTATCAGGCAAGAAAGTCATCTAATTATAAGGGCCTTCAAATGAATTTCACTTGATTACCTATGCCCCTCGGTATAGCGCATTGCGTACATCGCGAAATAGCACTACACTCGTAAAGCTTCAACGAATGTCTGCAAACGGATCGCCCTCGTAATTAATTTACAGATTTCGTCTTAATTTTTAAAAAATTAACATATTTAATAAGACTTATTAAATTTGTAGACGGGTAGACGATGAGACAATATAAAAACTATAGCTTACAGCCTAAAAATACTAAATCATAATAAGAATTTAACCACGTTAATAATTTTTAAATGTAAATTTTATTCGAGTTACTTAAAGAAAAATCGTTTTATAAAAATATTCATAATAATAGCATTATAATTGCTAAGATATAGTAGTATAATTAAATATATATAGGCTAAAAAGTTATAAGAAGTAAGTGTTAAACTCGTGTTTAACCTAACTATTTATCGGCAGAATGCACATCCGTAAAGTTAATTTACCAAACTGAAAAAATAAATAAGTAGGTCAAATAACATTCGAAAACGTTAAAAAACTAAAATTTAAATATAAACGAGGGTTTCAATTTCCCCGATGAGGAATATTTCTTGAATATTTTACTTCCCTATATCCACCCAAGCATTATTGGAACACATTTAAATAAGGTCAATGCCAAGTTTTATTAGGATATTAAAAATATTTCTCAAAATTACTAACACGCTTATGAATTTAAATAATAATAAAATATAAACAAAATAACGTAAATGAAAAAAAAAATTGTTTTATTAAGACCGATAAACTGTACAATATATGTGATTCTTAGGTAAAAAAGCTATGTACAAAATGAGATACGATAATGATAATATCACCATTTATGTCCGTGACCATGCAAATCGTGTCCATGATGATGATTATAAAACTTATACACTGGATAGTGCATGTAATGTTGCTTCAGTACTGTTGTAGTATGGTGTTTCACCCTGAATAAACAAAAAATCGGGCACATTCAATATTAAGTTTATAAAATTATATCCAAATTATAATTTACTAAACTTATATAAACAAATGTTAACCAATTACAAGCAATAACTGTCGAAAAATTTAAAATAACTTACGGAACTGGCATGTAAGCCACTTTGCGACCGTGATGACCGAGGGGAATTGGAATGGGGATGGGAATAGGTAGATATTTGCTGAGAAAACTGTGTTTATGCCCATGATTGCCCATGGCTGCTATAAGTGCCAGCATTGCGCCCATGTGTCCTTTATCTCCCGCTTGACATTTGTAAACGGCCAGAGCCAGGAATAATCCCAACACTAGGTAAATCTTGTTCATGATGTCGCCTAGAAAAATGAAACAAAATATTCACCTCTTCTCGAAATCTTATCACAGTTTTTTACTTATCCAGTGCTATACCTGACGAGGAACACCCTCAGTGATTCTTCAGAAAGCAATACTTTTCTTTCGAGAATGTGCGGCCTTAAATACCCATTCTTCACTAACCAGATTTTTGACCTTATACGATAAATATGACGTCATTATTTTCAAGTTCATCTCAATTGTCTTGTAAACTTTTTCCTACTATAGATTTTATGACTAAAAGAAGGAATTATGTTGAATGATCGAATAGCAGAACGGTTAACTCTTTTCTGGAATAAAAAAGAAACCTTAACCTACTTTTCCGCTTGATGATATTTTGAATTTATGATCATTCCCCTGTTTTAATTCCGATCTCATTGAACTCCTCACACAAGCCGCATTGTTCACTCTTCCACTTTTCCTTCATTGACGGTAACTGTTTTATAAAATTCTTTGTCTATTGTTAAACATTTTCTTAAAGTGTGATTTAACTTTTTCCAGCTGTTTTTGACATTTGTTCTCGTTCGTACCCTCTTAAATTTCTCGCGTATTTAATTATTTAAAAAAAAATCCTGATTGTTTATTACTTCACGCATAAAGAAAAAAATTTCAATTTATCTACATGAATTTTAATGAGTTTAATCAAATTATCCATACACGTTTATTTTTTACGCGCGACAAAAATGATTAAAAAATAACAAATAATTAATTAAATTTTTATTATTTATTTAGTTTTTTTCTCTTGAGAAACGCAAATTTCCCTCACGTCAACGCTTGAAATTATACTATATTTTAATCTTAATTTTTACTTTTTTTAATATTTTAAAATATTTTTTTCTCTAAGTTTCTGCATTTTTTAGATAAAATGCACTATTTGGAAATAAAAGTATTCAATTCATTCTATTAAAAAACAAAAAAAAACTTTTAGGAAAATCGAAATCAAGGTCAATGTAGAAACTATAGATAATCACGAAGTTCATTCCTCCTACAACAAATTAATGCTAGTCTTTTGAATGTTAATAAAATTTCAAATATTAACACGAGTTTATAAATTTTAGAAATACAAGACAAATAAATCTAATGAAAATATCGTAATATATTGATTTAAATGATCGCCAGAATAGCAGGCTTTATCGATTTTAAATATCGTAACTTAATAAATTGGTAATAAATGTTAGTATTTAGTTCATTACACGATAATAAATCGCAAATGTTTAGTTTATTATTATTACATTGTGATATTAAATTGTGAAATATATTTTGATCAATTAAAGAAGAAAAAAAAAATCTTGTTTACAAAAGAGGAAAATTGAAATAAAAACGGTAAAAATCATTAGCAACAATGGTCAATCAACCGACCTATTTCGTTTTTCTTCTTTTTTTTTATTCTTTTACGCGAAAATATAGAATTGCCAGATCAAGTGAAGTAAAACAACCCATTATTCGTTAAAGAGGAAATCATTTCAAAAGGAGAAAAGTATCGTTTAGATTTTGTCTGGGATGGATACTGCTGACCCTCTAACACAATTTTTTTCTTTTTGTTTTACGCCTTCGACGCGAAAGTTTTTTCTTTTCTTCTTTTATTTATTTATTGTGCTAAAATTTTGGTATTGTTCTCGTCTCAGAATCTTAAAAAAAGTATATTATAAAAATAATAATCGCGAAATGTTTTATATTGCGTGACCTACAATACCTGTCGTACAATATCTATCAGGCAAGAAAGTCATCTAATTATAAGGGCCTTCAAATGAATTTCACTTGATTACCTATGCCCCTCGGTATAGCGCATTGCGTACATCGCGAAATAGCACTACACTCGTAAAGCTTCAACGAATGTCTGCAAACGGATCGCCCTCGTAATTAATTTACAGATTTCGTCTTAATTTTTAAAAAATTAACATATTTAATAAGACTTATTAAATTTGTAGACGGGTAGACGATGAGACAATATAAAAACTATAGCTTACAGCCTAAAAATACTAAATCATAATAAGAATTTAACCACGTTAATAATTTTTAAATGTAAATTTTATTCGAGTTACTTAAAGAAAAATCGTTTTATAAAAATATTCATAATAATAGCATTATAATTGCTAAGATATAGTAGTATAATTAAATATAGTACTGTACTATAATTGGTTTCTTAGAAGGCGAGATTGCTCCTATAGCCTCCTTTATATTCGTTCTTTTGTCGATTCCCGCATTAAGATTAAGTAACGTTCCAGTCGAATAGAAGTAGTGCCGGATTTACATTTTATATAACCTCAGGCTAGAAATAAAAGGTCCTACTTTTCAAATGAAACTTACCTTTTTTATGCACTGTTAAGAGCAGCGTGCAACGAAACAATTTGCACTGGTAAAACTTTTGTTCATATTTGTAAAAACTAGCTTAAAATGTTTAAGTAACGAAACATCAGTTTATTGATTTAGAATAAAATATAGCAAAAAATGTTTATTAAATTATTTTTATTTAAAATTTTGCCCGATGTCCAAAATTTACGAAACCAGAAATTATGCAGAAAAAAAAAATGAAACTAAAAAATTCGAAACACAAGTTTTGTTGTCTCTAAAATATCGAGGCTTTAGGATTCTAGAGATACAGCAATATAAGACGTGGGCAATCTTCCAAGGGTATGTCTTCCGGGAGAAGTCTTTTTTAGGAAAATGGCCCTATTTAGGTGTTAGACACGTGAAGAAAACCGGAAAACACGTGGCCAGTCCGTTGGCGTGACGTGAACCCGCGACCAACTACTAGTGTTTACTGATGTTCGGTGGTTTTATCTACTCGGCCGCTCCTGTGTCTCGAAGCTGTAGTATCCGACTCTGAGTACAGATAATGAGTTATAGATTCAATGTATCATATGCATGCCTTCTACAAATTGATGAATCTATGACAAGGCCGCCGCGTTATCAAAAACGGGCTCTTATACTTTATAAAACTTTCATTGTCCCCACCCAAGTATCGCACATTGGCCGGCCGAAATTTATGAAACGATGTGCATTTACAACACCAAAACATATTTTGTTTAGGGCCCCTCGGGCCCCTAAACAAAATAAGTTTGCTTTCGTAAATCCTTGATAATTGATATTCGATAAATCGAAAATTACAGCTAGAATGAAAGGAAAAAAAGGAAACGTCTTCAGTTTAGGGTGGGGAATTTTTTATTTCGAATTATGAGTTGATACGGGTCTGTCGGGGATTTTTTTAAGAGAAGTTTGGTTTTATCGCCATCTAGCGAGAAAGAAAACAAACAAACAGAAATTATTAAAGGATAAAAACACACTTTAATGATTTACACAGACTTGTCACGTGAACATTGGCGATTTAATACCGTAGATCGGACGGAAATTGATATCCTTTTTATTAATTGAAAGTATCGAATATGACAGTAAATATTATAGATGATAATAGATGGATGAATGATTTTCAGACTAGTTAAGTAGGCGAGATGAAATATTCAGTAAACTACCACAAATCTCCCGCAGTACCTCCTTTAACGATTATCGTCTTATGGGTGTGGTGTATTCTGTAAGATAAATTGTATAATTATTTTAATTTATTTCTATTCGAATTATTTTATTTATAAAATTTTGTAATAAAGGGTTTTATTTATTTAAAAAAATTAGTGATTAATAATACTTTTAGAGAATAAACTTTTCTACAGGTGGCGCCACATTACGTATTAAAAGGCCACGTTATTCCCCCTACTGATTCCAATAGTCGGAGGAAGTTAACCAATTAGTATTTGTTTTACTTTTATGTGAATCTCTTTATTGACTGATTCTTGATCCCGTTGGTGGGGGTTTTAAGCAGGCCGTCGAGATGAGGAAGCTGGAAATATCCCCAGGGCCAGGAGAAAGGTCGTACTAGTACAGTACCTACCCCTATGAATGAAAATTTTACTAGCAAAAAACAAAATCGTTAAGACTGATTATCAATTTAATAAAGAAATATTCCGTACATATTTTATTTGTTCAAAAGGAGGTCGCTCTATCTCGAACTCCGTATAATTTTGACGGCCCTAGCTTTAGACACGTGCTTTTTGCCTAGAACAACATTGTCAAGGACCTCTAACACATACAAATATATACTTGTCTGAGGCCCTAAAAGCGTGAAGACCGAGTATGCACAAACCAAGTTTTCACTGAACAGCATTGAGGAAAGATACAAATACTGTACTGTATATTCGGAATCATTTATTGATACAATTATTGTTGTTGAATTTTCTTTATAAACAGTAGAATTGATTGTATGAAGTAGGAAATAAATACTGGAGGCTGCAAACACGATCCAGTTAGAATGGTATTAACTGAATTTTATCTTATAAGATGTCATGAGCAACCCCGCGGCCCTCGGGGCTTTTGCAACGTAATTTTGTTTTCCCGTTTTCTGTCTCGTGCGATTATGCAACCCTGATTAAATTCATATTCGTGACGAAGAACATTGAAACTAAAATTGACTAGCGGAAAGATGACAATAAACTATACATTACAAGTTTGCATCTCACTAGAAGAATATATTATTTGAGTATCTAGTGTACCGGCGTTATGGAGCATGTTGGTATGGGACTGTCCATAAATTACAAACTGGGACGAGGGAGAGGGGGGTAAAAATTTCAATAAAAATACGGGCGTAATTGCCCGTATTTTTATTAAAATTTTTACTCCCCCTCTCTCTCGTCCCAGTTTGTCCAAGTTTCCGTAACCCCCGCCCCTCTTCGGACACCCAACAAAACTCGACCCTCTTAAAACTTTTATCACTTTATAAATGATAGACGCCATAAATAGAAACGAAACGTACAAGAAATTCTGAAATAAATATAATAAAATGCATAAACTGTATAAAATTTAATGAAATAAACGGACGTCCACTGAAGCTCAATCCCCCTCGTCCGACTTGTCATAACCGCCTCCTTTCCTTCATTGTGGACGTCATTAATGGACAGCCCCTATTAGGCAGACTTGAAGCCTGCAATTCTTCAAGGAATATAAGTGGCCCAACGGAAGCTTACAAAGTTTGCTCGCGGTCCACATCCAAAAAGTGCTCATCATTGATTTATCCTACAATAGAATTGGTTTCGTTATACGTCGTTTCGCTTAACGTCACAATTTTAAGTGAGGACGTAATTGTTCGTACTTCGTCTAGTAGTTGAAATCCAATATTAACAAGATCAAGTAGCGTGTGTCATGACTTGTATAAAAGGAGGCCCTGTCAAGTCTACACTTATCTAGGACCTCACACAATCTAAATTCCCCCCTAAACTCTGTTTTTGAATAAGAATAGAATTTCGAATCAGATATTGATTGCATTGGATCCAACATCAGTTTACAAATAATAATAATATTATTATTAATTTCCTGTTCCGCAGACAAACTAACTATTTTTAATGAAGTAATTAATAAAACAACTACTTTTTAAATACTTTTTAAAATACTTGCGATGATCTATTTGTCTATTAATAATATATTACAGTTTCCTATTTAAATAGTAGTATATTATTAATAGACAAATAGATCATGTCTGTATTAGTATTAAAAGAAATTAAAAACAAAAATTCAAATATCTTATACAAAATTTAATTGGATGTTTTGTCCAGACTACTTGATTATTTATGAATTAACGTGAATGAATTATTTATGAATTAATATAGGCCTACAGTATATCTAAAAATTATTCTCCGTATTTCTCGTAATATTACATTTAAAGAAGAAATAAAGTAATTTTTAATATAAAATTATTTTTAAGGTAATACAGTGGCGGATACAAGGGGAGAGCTATCCCTCTTGGATTCTTCCGGATTCGCCACTTCAATAACAAAAATTCGAATATTTACGTATTCTTATACGTAAATATTCGAATTTTTGTTATTGCAAGACGCATTTCTTCTATTATCAACTTAATTTATTTTAATAATTTAACATTTGTTTGTCGAAATTATGTACTGTACAGTACTAGCTTTATTATCACTATATAATAATGTCAACAAACAAATATTTAATTATTCGTTGCAATCCTCGTTTTACTTGTTGAATAATTATATACATAATAATAATAATAAATAATATAATAACATAATAAATATTTTACATAATATATAGATACTTACTAATTAATATACATAATAAAATTAATAATTTAAGACATTTTTAAAGTAAACGTTAGATCTTATATATAATTTCTGTTCCAAATCACCCGATTTTAATGTTGGAACCAAAGCTAGTAAGAGCCTATACTATTTTTTTTATTTGTAAACATACTCGGCCAATAGAATTACAAAGGATTTAACAACAAAGATTGTTGGCATGAAATTTTTCTTTATTAGTAAAATATTTTCACCAAAATTTCATTGAAATATTAGTTAAGGACTGTTAATGGCTCACAACTTGCAACCACTGAAATTCGATCTCCGAGTTTGTCAAAAAGCATTTTGAAATAGATTTTGTCAAATTATTTAAGCTTCGCTATTAATTTTCATTTTAGTTGAAGATCGCTTCGCTCTTGAAAATTATTTGAATAAACTTTTATTCAATCAGCCCAAAATTTTTCGATTAAACGTAATTGAGGTATATTCGAGAATTAAACTCTTTCGGGACTTATTACACTTATATAGAGTACCCTCTAGTGAAAATTTTGTGAATGATCGATGGTCATCAATGTTGTTTTAGTTTGATTTTTTCATTGAAATCACTTTTAGTTTATTTAGATGCAGGTAGGAAGTGTTAAAAGCTTATATTCGTTACAAACAAATATTTTACGATGTTTTTACCTTATATTTTCATTACCATAAATATAAAACATTAGTGTAACAGATACACAAACAAGATTTTTCAGCTATCCTATATATTCACCATTGCAAATAAAATGGAGTATTTCAAATACCATGACAACATTACATACTGTACAAATAAATCGATCAGATAAATATTTACATTTTTATTTTTATGGAATAAAGCCACTGTATACGTTCATTTGAATATTTGTTTATTGGTACTCAAGTTTATTTACTTATTTTATTAAAATATATTTATAAGAAGATTGAATAATAATAAAAAATTATAACGAGACCGATAGATGGCACGTTTGTAAATTACTCGACCCTAGAGAAGGGGAGGAAAGTATCACGAATTAAAATGGCTGACTTTCTTCTTCGTTGCTGCCTTGTATTTTGATTTATGTGACACAGTTATCTAGTTTGAACGAGCTCTGGTTTCTAATTAAATTTATTAATATACTCTCGAATCGCTAAGAACATTAGTTAATTAAAATGAAGTCTTTATTTGATTGGTTTAAACATTTAAAAGTATATTAAATGACATATTATATTTAGTACAATGAATTAGATCTATGTGAAATGGAAAACGCTCTACCGTTGTTTACAATTTAATACATTAATAAAAGTTAAATACGATCAAAGTTTATTCAGTACTGTACGGTATATTTAGGTACTATTTTAAAATACTATTAATTTTGTAGTATTCTAAATAGCTACTAATTTCAAAGGACGTATCAAACTACGTGTAGTTTGATAAGTCCTTTAGAATAGTAGCAAATTTACAGCTATTAAGAATATTACATAATAAAACAGGACAAAAACCAAATTAAAAATAATACTATTAATTTTTAAAATATTTTAAATTAGATATTAATTACTACCTATTTAGATAATTTAGGTATATATTAAATATTATTTTTAATTACTATTAGGGAGTAATTTTATAGTGTATATTAAATTTTTAGGCAATAATTATTAATAACTTGTTTAACACGATTTCACATCGCATCGTTTAAATCATGTTTAATACGATTTAACTTTATCATATTAAAATGAACTGTAAGACACACAGTTTAACTCAATTCAATAAAAAATAAGTACATACATACGGGTCTATTATATTAATGTTTGATGATTATTTACTTTTTAATGAAGAAAATTATAATAATTCTGAAAATTTAAAATAGATCATTCGTTATAAGTGTAGCTCTACCTTAGCAAATTGCTGTTATTATCTTAACAAATCCATATTTGCAATTACAAATGGGTTATAAAATAAAACAATAAGAATTTACTAAAATTTTGTAAACAATATTAATCTCTCCCCGAACTCCTGTAGTCGAGATTTCGAAGTTAACTGAGAATAATTTAACATCTCCAAAATAACCTAGCGCTTATCAGTAAATTTAGCAGAAGTTTCCAGTTATTTTACTGTGATTAAAATGAATAAATGATATCAGAAAAATCTAGTATCGATTTTCAATTAATTCCAATTATCTCTATGTATAACAATCCTGATATTTCTGTAATCCGTCGAAAAATAGTGTAAAAGTCGTGTAGTGTGCCTTACTAATGATCCTATTGCTTTCTGGCTTACTTAAAAATGCGAAACTTGCTTGGAGAGTTTGGAAAATAATCCATGGCTACGTAATTTTGAGATATATGTGTGTATAGAGTGGCGTAGACATAAATTAAATTCGGTGTTGACCAATAAATAAAGTTAAATTGCAGCAATCGTATACATTCTTATATTTTATTAGTACAGTGTCTATTTTTCGAAAACTTATCGTGGTGGTCCCCAACCCCAATCACCCCTAAAGCCCACTCTCTCTTAAGCTCGAGCAGTTTTTTGTATTTTGCAGTTTCATTATTGTAAATACTAGTGTCAATAAATGTACATTTTAGTTACTAAGACCATTGTTTTTTCACTCTCTCAAATCCAATCCCATCAATTCCCCACCCCTCAAAAGCTCGACAAACGCCGCAGCTAGTTGCAAATAAAATTTGAGATCGATTAGTCATGAATCAATCATCATACATAACAAGTTCGATCAAAATACTGTTAAATTATGCATTTAGGATTTTGTATTAATTAATTCACAATGGTAATAAAGGATTTTTATCTAAATTTTTATCGATTATATAAATATAGTCTACGTTTATCAGCGATTTTCCTGTTAAATTTTCTTTTGTTCCGAATAAAGAAAGTAGGCGTAACATAACTAAATAACAATGACCCTAATGTATATATTTAACTCTTTTATGACAGATATATCTAAATGTACACATTGATGGATAATACGACTAACATCCGTAATATTTTCTATCACTTACACTATTTTTTCTCCTTTTTTTACAAAAGTAATCTGATAGATCTCTTATTTTTTGCAGTTAAATCGAGTAAAATTCTTTTTAAACTGGAAATTCCCGATTTAATTATATATTACGACGAGCTTATATTAATTTAATATTATAGTATTACAGTATACACTTACGGTATAGGGATAAACTTGTGGGCATAGGGTACAGGAATAGGAATAGGAACCGGAAACGCTATAAGACTCTTTCCTCCAGCGAAATTCGCTAGAAAAGCTAACTTCAGCCATTTTTTGAAACCAGCTTCCGACCGGTTAATTAATTGTAGACTAATTAAAGTGATTAAAGTAGCTGCCAATATAGTTTTCGAGTGCATAACTAAAAAACAAATTAAAAGAAAACATTAATTTCCTTACTTGTTTCCGAAAATTAAGTTAAGCTCGCTATTATATACACATAAAAAATTACCTGCAAGTTTTTACTATGACCCACGAAAGACTTACTAGTCCAGAGCGTTCAGACAAATGCAATAGACTATTAATTCTCCTATATAAATACTAAATAGCACTTCCGATTCCTTGAACTTGAAATATATATATATATAGAGGCATAAAAAAAGTTTTACGTATATTAATACATACCCAACCACTCCCGTAGATTTAGGACATGCCAAATTTAGGTCAACAAACAACGATAAGGCATGGAGACGATACGAATCCAATTAAGGCGCTATAGTAAACCGCCATGGGTTTATTTATATCTATAATGTAGGGAATTCGTTTTTTTTATTCGGTTAATAAATATCTGGAAAGCGTGACGTTCTCTGTTAACTTTCTACCATCGAGTTAATTCAGTAGTAACGGAAGAGTAGACGTACGATCAAAAAGTAATTCAATAGAGTAGATCTATATCTAACTAACTCGAAAAGAAATGGATGGTTTGATCTATCTACTTCGTTACTTCCACCTTTACTATTTATAGTTAATAGAAGATTAGGCCTACATCATTCAAAAGTGGATTATACTATTAGTACCGGTTTTTTTCGTCGATTGTCTTCGCACGCGAAGTTTGTGACTCAAATCTAATGACACGAATAACAAAAATTAGTTTAAAAAAACCCGACGATAAGATTGTAGGAAAGACAAAACGGCAGTTCATTACACTAAATTTGAACATTTCCAAGAAATTTTAGCCTTTTTCCTAATGTTAGCACGTGGGCAAAAAGGGCAATTGCCCGGGATCCCCACCAACAGGGGACCTCAAACCAATCTTTTACAAACTGATTACTGTACTAAGAATATAGAAATTTAAATTTGGGCCATATCTGGGGACCATAGATTGCCGGTGGCACAGCGCAGAGGTGGCTTTAAAAAACTGAGGATACCGGGGATTACTCCGGTATCCTCATTGGTTTCCCGGTATTTTCCCAAAAATGTTTGAGGTCAATACTGTACATGGGGCCCTTAATTCAAATTTGCCCGGGGCCCCACTAGTCCACGACGCGCTACCGTATATGTTATTTTAAGGGGATGTGGAAACCGTATCAGATATATTAACATATTTGGGCGTAATTTATTTTCTGTCGCCGAACTATGTTAATGTATCTGACTACGGCGAGAAACGAAGAATATATTCATTTTATACAGAAATTTAAAATCTTAAATATCACTTAATAGGATTTAATAAAGGTTTGACATATGAAATCGATAGTCGGAAGCTTTCTTTGAATATTTTGTCAGTCATCGTCGCCTGTTGCTCGTAATTGATGTAAAGCGCTAATTAATTCACTTGTTCTCTCGACCAACTTCTAAAACGTTATCGATTCCCCGGAAAATGTTGTCCTTATACGATCCGATGGGAACTCTTAGTTACTTTACAAGTGGAACGTGACTACGAATGTAATTACAACCGCAGTTATTAAAGTAATTTTTAAATCCGGTCTCCGATAGAAAATTAACATATATTTAATAAGTCTCCAATTAGCTTCTATTTTTGCTTTTAAGGCCGTATTTTGAGTTCTCTTTGAATTTATTATCAGAAATTTTGTATTTTTTAAATCCTCTGCTAATTATAACACAATTCTGCTTCGAATTACGGCCAACTCCAGCGTGAATATCCGAAAATCATGTTCTTTAAGTTATGCACTTCCCTCTTCCTTACTTCGGTTTTTGAAAAATTAATATCGAAATTTTATATTGCTCGACAATATTTAATATTTCCTCAGGTTTTTTCCTGTTTATTTTCTTTTCCAACTAAAATATAAATTTTTGTATTTCTAATTTCGAGAAGTGTTCGTTTATTACACGACATTTTAACATAAAATTCTTTCGTCCAGAAGTTTGCATATAAATTCAAATTTATCTTAAGAATTTTATGTTAAACTAATATAAAAGTCCAGATGGGGCCTTTTCACTGAAAGCTCGCAGAGGACGGGGGCGTTATAGTTTCATGGGGCCCAGGCAAATTCGTATTAGAGGGCCTAGATATTTCTTTTTCAAGGGAATTCTTTTGAGGAAATATTTTCTCATAAAAAATTGATTGAGACCCCAAGCAATTGCCGTTTTTGCCCATAGGATAACGCGCCCCTGCTCTTGGATATTCGTTAAAATTATTCATTCCTGGCATCTCTTGTGTATCAAGAAAAACCGATGTTTTCAACTTTTATTGTTTAGAAAATATAGGCCTAATACATCTTTAAACTCTACTTTTCTTAATATACTGGGGAGGTGTTAAAAATGTAAGTGGCCCAGGCCTTTTACATTTTTAACATCAAAAAGATCTGCCGGAGACAATATTTATATGGCATTTTATTAACTCTTATCGAAAGAAATGTAATACGTTAATCTTCTTTTATCTTTTATAGTAGTTTTTAAACTGGAAAATTCAAAAATACTTACGCACTCGGCGATATAAAATATAAGAAAAGTCGTTTCGACAGCTTAATTATTGATAATTTATTATTTTTCGTATTATTTGTATACAAATTATCTTTTAAAAAAATATTCAAACTTTTTTTGATAGAAGCGTGCATTTTATCTTTCATTACGATAACGAATAAGAGAAAACATTTCTCTTAATTAATTATTTTCTGAAAATAAAATCTTATGTTAAGCTTGATTTAAATATAATCAAAATTAACTATATTAATATATTAAAAGTTTACGTTGAAAGATGTACTGTACTTGCAGATAATTAAACATTTATTTTCAATGTATTAATACACAATATATGTATACTACACGCAATGATTGCATGTTTGTTTCCCTTAATAAATATAAGGTGAATCAAATTTTGAAAATACCGACTTTATGCTTTCATACCCAAAAGTATTTTTAATTAAGCGCATAAATTCTGAAGTTATCTTCTAGTCGAGAATTGTTGAGTTTGTTTTAATATATATTTTAATTAAATTCAATAATAAATATTTCAACTTTTATCTTGGAATCAAATCGCTATCTACGCCTCTTCTAATTTAATATTTATTGTCTTAAATATAGTTTTTTACAGTTTAAAACTATACAGTATTAATTGGACTGGACTACTGTACAAATGGGAGAGGAAATACACAATACATTTCGTTAGTAAGTTTTAAGCACTCGTGCTTCGTAATTTCCGTACAATATTAATAACTAATTAAAGTTATTTACAGTAATTTTGTTTTTCAATTTTGTAACGAATAAACCGCAGGGTAATTCACTTGGAGTTGAACATACTAGTTGGCTTTTCTGTGTACATAACGATTTTTGACCGCTTGTTAGTAAGATAAAATTAATAT
Source organism: Centruroides sculpturatus (assembly GCF_000671375.1). Classification (NCBI taxonomy): domain Eukaryota; kingdom Metazoa; phylum Arthropoda; class Arachnida; order Scorpiones; family Buthidae; genus Centruroides; species Centruroides sculpturatus. Next base: position 675,074 of record NW_019384601.1, on the reverse strand, counting down.
AATATTAAAAAACGAGTAATTTAAAGGATAAAATTGATTTATTGACTAAATGTAATTCAAAATACAATCGATAAAAGTGATAATAATGACGAATAGTGATAACGAATATCTACATATAAGGAGTAAAATATATTTTGGAAACACGTAACGTGGTCTTTACCACCAATCGTGTCCTCCACCGAAATCTCCATGATGAAGATCAAAGCTGTGATGATGAATTCTATAATAAGACAAAGATTAGGGTCGTCAGAAATCTTCGTTCGCATTGCTAATTTCCGAAATTAATAAATTAGAAAAAGAAATACTTACGGAATAGGAACGGGTTTTTGAGTCTCGACGTGAATAGGAATAGGAATTGGTAAAGGCAAGAAGGTCTTCTTGTGAAGAGCACCGGCTAAAAGCCCGTACTTTAAAAGTTTCTTCAGTTTGATTTTATGGCCAGCTTCCGCTTCTTTAGGGAAAGAAGCAGCCAGGACCAGCAGTAAAAGACCCAAGCAAACGTAATTTTTGTTTGTAGCCATCTATTAGAAAATAAGAAAAGTTAGATAAAGAAGATTCATCCCTACCTTATAATAGCACTTTACCTGTTAGACGTCTTCGATCTTTCTGTCTGGTCCCTTTCTGCACCTCTCATTATATACAGGTGGGGACGTACTCGAGGAATCCCCTAAACTCTCGGTCTAAAAATAGAAACAGTTTACTTCATATTTCGATTGGGGTCACATCAACCTCGGGGAGTCAACTCCGCTGCTCACTCCCGAACACATGGCTGACTATAATGGCTTCGGGCGCTTCTTCTGTGTTAACGTTCTGATAGAAAAGTTAAGAAATGTCAATTATCGTCCGAAAATTTTTGGAAAATACGTCCGACAAAGTTTATTATTGTCTGAACAAACTCGAATACGGTATCTTATGGACGATAATACAAAATTTAAATTTGAATACAGAATCTTATTGGCGCATTGACCCGGCTTTCTGGGCATTTCATCAGCTACATGACGTCATCGAAATAGCGGAATTCCGGTTTTCGAGCCGGCAAAGAGAGTACTTGGCCGACCCATTTTCGCAGTCTGGATCCTCCACTTAACTTTCTCCATAATTCTAAAGTATTTCGAATGTTTACGCTTCTTTTACGTTTTTAAAATATTCCCAGCCAGGTTAATACCTCGTAGGCATTCCTTTCTACGGAAGGAAAACGGTTTTGTGTGCAATTCGCATAGAGAATATAATTAATTTTACGGGAGAAAACTCATAAATTTATTTATCTCCGGGAAATTATGCAAAAAAGAATTATGCTAATGCGACCAAAGAAGCGGAATAAATTCGAGAATTTCTAAAATTACTTTTTTTTTGTATGCTGTCCGTTTCCCGATGAGTTTTTACTTTCCGGATTTTCCTCTAACTTAACTTTCTCGTTTCATCAACAACTTCCCTGTCTACAAATACCAAATTTAGTTGGGAATTCCCGTTTTTTTGTATGATTTTTTAAAAAAGATTTTAACATTTTTCCATTTTAAAAAGTAGGAAAAAATATATAGGCCTATATTAAATATCGAATATTTTTAATTAGTTTGACTTTCTATGTCAAGTCTAGAAACATCTTGTGTAATGACTTACGGTAGTTATAAACTTGACACTATGACCCACATGTTCACTTAAACAAATATTCATCCCGCTGTCTTCAAAAACAGAAAACTACTGAACTGTTTCTTTAAAGTTTTCGCCTACAAATATCTGTTTGATGATGTAAGAAATTAATAATTCGGTTATTTACCTTTATTTATAAAATATCCGTTTATATTTATCTATATTCTGATAACGCTAAAATGATTAATCGTAAGGACAGTGATGAAACGAGTGAGCAGATCGGAGAAATCCCTTAACGAAGTTGATTTTGACCTACTTTCTCGGCTATAAAATCTAAGATCATTGACATCGGAGATTCTTTTTTGATACTCCACCGAATTAACGCTATCGTTATTGTTTAATTTTATCTTCGATTCGACGTAACACCGGTCGAATTTGTAATTAAAATATTGATTCAGAATTTCATCAATAACTGTTCCCGTTTTGAGCATCCTAACGAAGTAAATGAAATTTCCGAACTAATTGCAATTCTCAAAACGAACCGATGTCGTTAAGTTCCTTTTCTTTTTATATTCCACGTATATAAAAATTTTAAATTCGCAACTCATTATGCTAAATTTACAAATAAATTAACGATTAAATGTGGAATCCTCGGTTTAAAGTCATTGTAAAATATGCCTAAAGCCATTTTTTACGATTAGATAATGGGATAAAATATTCCCGTAATCAGTATGTTTAGTTTGGGGATTCGCGGGATACGTAAATAAAGGTATTATTCCCATCTTTACTCCTTTTATATATACGTGTATAATTAATTTTTTTGAAATTTTTAAACACTAAATATTTTGGAGATTCCTCTCTGAAGTGATGATATGCATTTTTTCCAGCCACTTGCCTTTCTTGAAGACCTTGAGATTCCTTATAAACTTTTAAAAATAAATTTTGTTTAAATATTTAATTTTTGGACCCTTTTCTTCGTCAATTCTATCCGATAAAATTGGTCGCATCTCGCGTATTTATTGCCATTACTGAGCAATAAATAAGCAAAGTAGTTAATGACAGATTAATCGAGACATTGAAGGTTCTGAAGGCGTGCGTGACTCATTTGGAATTTTCTTTCTTTAATTAGGTATAATAAAACTTTTTTTCAGATATTCCCACTTTAAAATAAAACTTATAATTTCATTTAAACTAAAAAACATGTACAGTGTATTATTAGATATCAAGAAACTGCTCTTCTAACATTCCATGTATATTAATAGTGTGTGTGTAATATATATATCAATATTAGAGGATTTTTCAAATTGAAAAATTTATATTTATAGCTGCACCGAGGGAATTTTTTTCTCTCAGAAATTATGGAGTATTTTAACTTAAATTGGATCCTTCGATATAAATTAAAATATTCTAAAAGTTAAACTGATTTCGAGTTAATGATACAAGAGATATTTTTATATCATAAGTATTCAATATCCGATTAAAATAACTGCATTTTTGATGTTTCTGCCAATAATATAAAAATGGAATATTCCGTTCTATCGCTTTATTTCTTCAATTTTTATCCGTTATTATCGTCTATATTCTCAAATATCCATCCTATCGCTTTCACAAAATTGCAACTTTTACATCGACGTTATTGGATACTAAAACCATACGACTTCTGTACATTTTTCTAAAAATGACATCTACTATGGATTAAAACTGTCCGGTTAAAAAAAGAAACACTGCACCGTCAAAAGATTAAGAATTAACTTTAATTCAATATTGTCTTCATCTTTACAATTTCATCATTCCGTTCCGATAAGGAAAGTTTTGATTGATACAGTACCGAATTCGTACATGATGAATACATTCAAATTTGATTAAAAACCTTTATGTTGATATATGTATATGCACTACATAATTTTACAACTTGCGGAGTAAAACTAAAAAAATCTCAAAAACGGAACACATTCCGGAAAATAATTATACTATACCAAAACTTTGGTATAAGCAAACTTAAGCTAAAAAAATAGAATAAAAATAATTACGATGAATTTACATTCAATTTCTCGATGCCACAAAATATTTTGAAATCATGTATTTCGGGTAATGTTTGTGGGGAATCGCAAAGGAACATTGGGCGTTCTGAAAGGTACCGACGGACGAAATTCTGGAACAGGATGTCTCATAATCGGTAGTGTGAACCTGATATTTGGCCGAGAGATCGCCGTTGTACCCAAGTAATTATTTATCTCTTGCCGACCGGAAGAATTGTCCTTTGGTACAAAACTATTTAAATAGTCCACGGGTGAAGTCTGTTGCGCCATTTGGACGGGCACCGAAAATTTCCACTGAGGATGTTGCAAAAACTCGGGAGAGGAAACGATTTGGTTGTAAGCTTCTGTAGATACGCGATTCCAGGCTACGTCGGATGTATTGATAGGAGAATTCTTGGAAGCATCTGTGGAAACTTTCTGAGGAATAGTGGGCTTCTTATCACAGTGTAAAGTCACAGGGGAAAATCTGCTTGTCGTCGACGAACATCTTCCTTTTAAATTAAAATCTGCCCATTAAAAATAAAATAAAAATATTACATTACTTAAAACACGAGTGATAAGATCGATTCAAATACCCAACGTCGATAATTTCGCCGAAAAAATTTGACAATTTTCGACAAAATAATTAACGCTGGTTACATAAATTTTTAAACCTTTGATGGTGAAGATTAATTTCTTTAATGAATTTTTGGATAATAGTCGATAAACGGAACGGTAATAGTATAAATTTTCGTACATTAATGTATTGATTAATTAAATATAAAAATTTTCTTTTTATGAAACAGGTAAAACTAGGAAACTTCTATTTTAATATTTCTCTAATTATGTAAACGAAATTGTTGAAAATTTTAATTTTAATAAAAGTTGTCAAAACGTTTCAAATGACAATTGTCTGTTTACACCTACTAAAAATTAAGAAATTGGCCATCTTTTATAGAGAATATCATCTGGATTGTATATATAATTCTAAAAAGATAACTAAACTAATTATATATAAAAGAACAAGGCTTTTAATCGAAATTAAAGCTTATAAAATAAAGAAAACAATAAAACAGAAGTGAATAAAATAATACTGTATAATTTCCTTCCCCTAACCATAATTAATTTAGTTATATGAAATTGTAATTACAATTCCTTAAACATTAAAAATAAACCACCAATCTTTTTCGCTTTGTTTGTTTGTTTTTAAGTTATGGCAACGCAACACATGGGCGATCTGACTAGGGGATGCCTTCCAGGAGGACTTTTTAAGGGAAACTGGTCCCTATTTAGGTGTTACAGACGTGGAGAAAACCCGAAAACTCCACGTGGCCAGCCCGTCCGAGCCAGGCGCGAACCCACGACCGAACGAACTCCCAGTGTTCAGGGTACGAAGGCCACTTGGCCACTGGTGGGCTCAAAATCTTTTTCGCCCTTGATTATTTCTATTGTACAATTCTATAATAAAATTTCCTTACCATTTTTACCAAAAATATTTTCTACTCAAAAGATATTCGTTTTAAATAAAGAATGCAATTAAAGCTGCATTTTATAGCATTATTCTATCTATAAATGAAGATATTTATAGATAATAAAATATATGCTCTCCACCTCAAATTAGTAGTGTGTTATCCCTGTGCATCAAACTTTCCTGCTAGCAATTGAGTCCTCCTGATCAACTATCTAATGGTAACTCCTTTTGGGGGAAAATTTTTGAGTTAAAATAACGTGACTTCCGGTGCAAACTGGACGTTCGTATATAGTTAATCAGGACTTCCCGCCCCTAAGCCTTCCATATCTTGTCTTGCCATTCATCTATCTAACTTCGTTCTCGAGATTAAGGAAGGAGAGACAGACAGACGACAGTAGGAATTTATAGGTCTACAATTTTTTCGAATTGTAAACCTAACTTGTCAAAAACACGTTAAAATTGAAATTAGTGAAAATAATACATTGTAGAAATCAAGACTGATCATTTTCTCTCTCTTTTTTTTATCAGTTTCCAAATTGGAAAAAAATATGCTAATCTTCAATTTAATTATAACTATAATGCATCAAATATAACAACTGTTGGTAGAATCAGATTATTATTACACTTCAATTCCAATTTTAATAACATCAACATTGTTATTTGGTCAAATTTATTTTTTATTAATTTTTACAATTTATTCTTTATATATTGAAGTTTAGAAAATATTTTTGTGCTAAATGTTTGATTCATCTGTACATATTTAAATACAATATTAAAAAAACAATTCAAGCTTCCTAAGTGAAGTATGAACTTAAAATGTATATACTTCAAATAGGTCTTTAACGGTAATTATTCTAACCAGCAAAGCAATATTACTTGTACTTTCCTCCATTTTTCCAGCAGCAATACAGTAATAAGAATAGATAAAGTTCATTAGTCTAATTAATTAAATTATTTCTTATGAAAAATATAAACTATATAACAAGGTAATGTACAGCACAGTACAGGTGAATGAATGTGTTATGTTACAAAATCAAAGTTTTGAGTGAATTGAGATTCAAGTTTTTATTATTTAATTATTTCATTAAGTATGTCCACAAAATAGTATTGTTTAATTTAAATTTCTAGGATTTTTGATGGTGGTATGCGAGAAATGGATATATTATACCTTTTATCTGCTCATCTTCAGTTATAAGTAAACGATTAATTCATTTGCTTTGTTAATAATCAAGTTTCTCATTATTTTATGTATATACAGATGGTTTTGCCATTCAAAATGTTGTCTGTCTCACAAAAAAATATATATAAATGAACACAAAAGTTTGTTTTTACAGAAAAAGATCATAACTTCTAAACTTTGATAAATAAAGTCAAATTATTCTAACAGAATACAGAATGCAGGATTTTTCACATAACTAATTTAGTTACAAATATTTAAATGATTGCAAAATAAATATTAATATAAAGGTTAATTTGATACTAATTCAATTTGAACTTCAAAATAATAATAATAATATATTACCTGAATTATAATTATAGAGGCCTAAGTGATGAGTTTGTTTTATCAGATAAAATTAAAATTTTACTTTTCAATTAATGCTAACTTAAAATCTCTTTATTAAATATAATTATTAAAACAATTTTTATGAATGTAGACTTGCTGTTGTATTAAAAAAATATAATGTGTACATTTGTTTCTATATTTTTCCTTCCTGAAATTTAAAATAGTTAAAAGTAACATTATAAAACTTAATATTGATGCTGTCTTCATTTTTGGTCCATTGATGATTTCAGTAATTTATTTACAATTTAAAAACTCAATATTTTTCAGAAATTTTCTCCTTCAACAAATTATTATATTAATAATTTTCTTATAAATCACAAAATTCAGGAATTTAAGACATGAAAATAAATTTCATAACTTGAATTTGTGAAATAATTGATACAGAATCTTATAACTGACTGAGTGACTAAAAGAATTCATTTTAATTCTATCCATTTTCTTAAACTTAACCTACCAAGGATTTTAAAGTACAGGGTGTTTCAAAAAGAATCATCTGATTTAAAAAAAACCATAACTATTCAGCTTTTAATCTGTTTTGATCAAACAATGTACTGTTAAATAGAGGAAATTCTCAAGTTTTACGTGGTTGCCGATTGGCAGCACTGTGCACTTCATTCACCTGTCACTTCCATATTTTCAAGATGGCGACTGGACAACAGAAATCATTGTGTGTTCTACACATTGTGAAGTGTGCTTTCTTAATTACCTACTGTTCAGCATGATTTTTGTCAACAATATGGTGTTGAACCACCTACTGTCCAGAGCATTAGGATTAGATTCCTCAATGATGGATCAGCTGTATGATTCCCAATGATTCAACTTTACATAAAATCTGTCTCCTAGGTCGCCAGATCTCACTGTTTGCAATTTTTTCTAAAAAAAACTCAGTTTATGTGCCTCCTCTTCCAGCTACAGTGGTTGAACTTCAAAACCACATAACAGCAGCAGTGGATCCAGACATGCTTGCAAAAGTTTGGAACGAATTTCACTACCATTTGGACATATGCCATGCATCCAAAGGGGGCATATTGAGCACCTATGATTTAGTATGTAAAAAACTTCTAGATTAGCCCTGTAATATAAAATTAATCTTAAGTGTGTATTACTTTTCATAATATAATCATTTTAAATCGGTTGATTCTTTTTGAAACACCCTGTATTTTAAAGCACTCAGATTTTAATGAAACACCCTGTATTTTAAAGCACTCAGATTGTTCAATGACCTTGAATGAATGTCAAACGAGGTACACGACAGCCCTTTAGGTTAGTATTGCAATTTTTAGGAAATAAAGATTCAAGAAGGAAGGAGAATATCGATATTGTATTTATTATATTTAATAGAAAAAAAGTAAGGTAATTTACCCTTTTCCATTTTCACAGCTTTTATTTTTGTCCCAAGTAACTGTAATCCTTCCTCAATATTCTTCACTTCTTCGACATACTCTTCTTTACTTCCATCTTCGACCATTTTTTGTATAATTCGTTTCCTTAAAATTTTAAATTATTAATAAACAAATAACAACAAAAAATTATTTTTGCCTAAATAATTATAATTTTTTCCTCTTATTGAAAATTATTCCAGAACATCTGTTAAAATAAAAATAGTTTTGTTCAAGTAATTTCAATAGACCCGAAATTCTTTATAAATCTTGTTTGATACATTATAAACTGAATGTGCTTAGAAAATTTTTCACTGGCTCCAACCTTTTCATTTTCTCATTAATTCATTTACTTTTGTAATACTCCTAAAAATGTCTTTCATACTAATGATTAAATTATATACATAGATATATTAAAACATGTTTAAAATTTCAATGTATATACTGATATATTAATGTGTTATGTAGTCAATTGAGTTAACACATTATTCTATATAAAGTGATCCTACTCAAATGATTAGAACCATTTGTGTTAAAAATTTGTGCCATTTCAAACTGTAATACTGTCTTATTCAAACATCATGTGATCTATAATGAATAAGATTCATATGACACAAAAGAAATTGTTTAAAAAAAATCTACTACTACTACTACTTTCATAAATAAAATTATTAAATTATTTTTCACTTATTTTCAAAACTTACAAGATCATATGGTCAATCAGTAAGAACAATAAAGAGTGAAATAAATGTAACCAATAAAAGAATTCATTTGATCTAAATACTTTTATAATTTAATGACTACTTTCTATAATTATAAAATTTATTAGATGAATTAACTTTAACTTTTGTTCAAATTCTAATTCTTAAAAAAATAATTCTTACAAAGTTTATTGTGAGAATTATTCTGTATCAGTAATTATCTGTAAACCTGAAAGTAAGCTTATAAATAAATAGATAAAAATATGATTATATTGATCTTTATCTAAGGTTATTTTCACAAACTTGTCTTTAGATAAAGCAAACCAAAATTACCACTTTAAAAATACCCTACAGAAATATTTGCTTAAAATGTACAAAATGAAAACATTAACATAAAAGTCGGCTTTTGTTGCATTTTTAATTATAAAAATCTAGAACTTTAATAAAAAAAAAGTTATACACAAAAGTTTTAGTGTTCTTAAAATAACAAAAATGGCAATTCACAAAAAGAACCTTGTAGGCTACTTCTAAAGCCTAGAGTTATAATCCTTGTAGTCTTTTGTCTTTCTTGTTTTATTTAATTTTCTAGATTTTTGTAATTAAGTTCAGTGTATAACATTTATAATTCAAATACTATTTATGCAAATAACAAATATTTTATATTAGTTGTAATTAAAAAAAAATGAGATAGAAATTCTAGATACCTTTTATTATGTTCATATTGGTGAATTTCTACCAACTGATCTTCAGATAAATTCTGTAAAATTTTTAATAAGTTAAATACAATTACAATTTAAGAAATACAATGGAGCTCAGGTTTAAAGTCTTCTGATCATATTTCAACATATAAGTTGAATGTGTGTTGAAATAATACAAAAGTTTAATTTGTATCTAAAAATTATTATTAATTATAATTCATTCTTTAATATTTTAATCAATTTTGAATAACATTTATTTCTTGATCAAAACTTTAATGAAATTCATTACAAATTGAATTAAATTAATATGATTTTTCTACATTTCTTAAGTTATAGTAAGGCCAATAAAATCTCTCTGCTTCTTATGAGTTAGAATTATGTTATATTTTTCAAATTTTTTTAATAGTATATTAAATTTAAATGAAAATATACAAATATAATTTATTAGAAAAACCAATAATAATAATAATAATAAAAAGCTTTCATTTTTTAAAAGACAGGATTTTTATTCTCATTTAACTTTTTAAACTAAATTAATTAAAGTTAAACAATTTGTAAATTATTTATTGCTATATTATTTAACCATTAAATTTATTTGTTCAGTTGTGTGATCACAGTAACAAGTTGAATTAACCAATACGAAATTTCAAACTATTATGCAATCTAGTAAATTCAGCATTATTATTTATATATTTGAATCACTAATTAATTAATACTATTAACTAATGTCTAACATTAAAAGTGTACTTTTTTGGACACTACCATTATTAAATCTATCAAATTGAGATGTATAAACTAATTAAAAATAAATAAAGGAATAAACTTACCGACGAGTTGTTTTTGAAATAAAAATACGTTATTTCTAACTCAATACTTTTTACTAGTTCCCTGGAAGGATGCTTCAATCTCAACAAAATTTCAGGCAAACTTTAAAATAAATTTTATATATAAATGAATTGAAATAAGGTATAATAACGTAATAACTTATAAACAATTATTTCAAATAAATTAAAAATTAATTAATTTCAGATTAATTCAGAATTGTATTTCCCAGCGTCATCTGCAATCCGACACCAGTTCATAAACTTCAAAATTAAAAAGAAGTGAAAAAGTAATATTTTCTAATAAAAATAAATTTAATGTTTTAAAAAGTATTATTCTTTAAACAAAATATATTATATAATGATGAACAACAACCATACTTTAAACAATGATAATTAAAATGGGAATTGTCACGTCAATGTAATATATTTGAAATGATCCTCAAAAAAGATTATTTAAACTATTGGTCCCTAGGAGGGAGATTGATTTAACCCCTATATCAATGGATATACAGTCGACCCCCCTATAATGTGGATTCTATAACGGAGATTCCCATAACATAGCAAAAAAATTGCGACAATATTCGTATAAGGACGCTAAAAGGGACTCGTAAAACATCATCACCGACTCGTGTCGTGACAGGATTGGTCGAATCTGGACTAATAGTGGACGAGCAGCCAAACTACTTTCTGCCATCCAGCGCGATGCTATGGAGAGTTTAGGCGAGTAAGTTGAGTTTACTATCGTCTGTACAGTATGTAAATTAGGTACCGTAAGTCTAATACATCACTAATTTTATACATTTCTTGTGAAAGAAACATTTCTTATTCAACGGCCATAAAAATTATTTATATTAATGATGTCTCCAAAGTTCAACGAAGTTTTCGCAGAAAAATAACTTATCAGAAATCGCGGCCGCCGTTTGGTGCACTGCTCTGCGACGAAAACAAGCTTAAGCATTGGCTTAGTCGAACGGTGCACACTCAGTAAGTCATCCTACAATTTCTTGTTTATAGAGTCATTTATACAGATTATTCCCAAAAAATTATATGTGTTTTGGAAATGTTGAGTCAAATTAGTCTAGAATTGATTAATTTTATGGAAGAAAACCTTTCAAACAGCCATAGTCCATAAACTTCACACGTGTCGGGCTGCGATTGGCTCATGTATTTAAGGATTCCTACAACGTGAAATTCGAACAACGTGGAACATATCTAAGCATTATAGGAGGGTCTACTGTACATTATTATTGTTTAATTCACATCACATTGTTTTGATTACAAAACAAATAGTAAAATAATTTTTATGTTAAAATAATAACAAGCGAATATAATAAACAGAGCATTCCCAAGTAAAAAATCAAATAAATTCAGAGATAATTAAGTAATGATATTATAAGTATTGATATTAATTCACGTTCTTGTTAACTTAATGCTAATTCAAACAATATAATATAAAATGTAAATATTTAAATATTCATTAAATGAAAATCAATATATAGTAACACATCTATCCCTAGCTTAATGACTACTTTTAAAAGTTGTTAGATGAGCAATCAATAAAAATGATAGTTCAACATTATGATTTTAAAAAACATACAGTATTTGCTAAAACTGGGAATGTGCTCTTCAATCTATTCATATGCATAATTTCTACATTTTAAAGCATTGTCCAGCCAAATTCAAATCGGCTTGCTTAAGTCTTCTTAGTGCCCACAGGGCAGGAGGAAAAAAAGATCTATGAGAAAGCAAACACAGTTCCATCTTGAATTTATTTAACCCAAATATGATTCCAATTCTACAAATACACTGAGTGGCCAAAAAAGACATACCCCTTATCAGTCTGACAGTGATGTAGAGTGACATAATAACGCAGAGTTATTTATATAAGGTATGCTCAGCTTCAGATGGCGTAGTTATCATAGAAGTTAATGTCAAAATGGGTAAGATAAAAGATTTAAATGACTTTGAATGAGGAATGATCATCAGTGCAAGAAGAGCTGGTGTCAGCATCTCTGAAACGATGACTCTTTTAATATTTTCTCACCCAACAGTATCTCGGGTATTTAGAGAGGGGCAGTTGAGAAAAAAAAAACTTCAAGCGATAAGGACAATTCTGGTTAAAAAAGGCTGGAGAATGAGGTGAAAGGCGATTAGCACGCATAGTCTGCAGCAACAGAAGGGCAACAACACGACAAATTACAGCTGAATTCAATGCAGGTGCATCACAAAGCATATCCCAATGCACAACAAAACACACTTTGCAAAGGATGGTATCCTGCTGCTAAACAGCAGGAGACCATCAAGAGTGCCTTTGGTATCACAGAAAAAGGCAGCCGTTGTGGGCCCAGGAATGACAAAATTGGCACTTGAGGACTGGAAAAAAGTAGTCTGGTCCGATGAATCTCATTTCCTGCTCCATCATGCAGACGGCATGATCAGAATACAGTGCAAACAGCACAAATTCGTGGACCCCCTCCTGCCAAATGACAACTCTTCAGACTGGTGGCAGTGGAATTATGGTGTGTGGAATGTTTTCCTGGAGTACACTAGGTCCCTTGATATTTGTGGACACATCTCTGAATAGAACAGCTTACCTCAACATCGTTGCCAATCACATACGCTTGTTTATGACTATAATGTTCCCTGATGGAGATGGTTACTTTCAGCAGAATAATGCACCTTGTCACCGTGCTTGATTGGTCTCAAATTGGTTTGAGGAGCATCAATCATAGTTTAACCTGCTTCCATGGCCAGCTCAGTCCCGACCTCAATCTTACAGAGCATTTGTGGGACAAAGTCAAAAGTTCACTTCAAAGCTTGGAAATGCCACCATCCAATCTGACCCAACTTAGAGCTGCCATTATGTTAGCATGAGCCAACTTTCTTCAGCAATGGTATTGGCAACTTGTTGAGTCCATACCAAGAAGAATATCGGCTGTGATCAGAGCTAAAGGTGAACCAACTCGTTATTAGAGGGTGTCTCTAATTTTTTGGCCACTAAGTGTATATCAGTCTTTTCTTTCACTTCAGGAATTTTTAGTGAAAAGTATCAAGCATATCTGATTCAGACATAAAACTAGTAGATAGATCATTTGCTTTTATGAAGGATCAAAGAACAGAATTTGCATTATTTTATTAAGATCAGTTATAAAATATCTAAAATTTAGATGTAAATGGTAAAAGTTATACATTAAATTTATAGACTCAGAAAAAGCCATTGATTTCAATTGGAAAACTTTGCAATGAATTAATTAAAAAATAAATTTAGTCTTAAATTCATTAAAAAATAAAAAATATATATAGTTTATTTGGTAAACACAAGGTAATTATTAAATTGAATACCTTCCAGTGTAAACCAATGAATATAAAGAGAGGTCTCCTATAAGGAGACACTATCTATTCATCTATTTACTTTATGATTTGTGGTTTGGACTCTGGATTTATTCTAGATAAAAATGGAATTAAAATTAATAATCAAATTATTCATGATACAATGTGCACAGACAACATTGTAATAATAGTACTAAGATAGCTCTTCAAAGGAAAATTAAGTTAGTTGAAGTTATTGTAAAGAGAATGGGTTAAAAATTAATCCACCAAAATCAAAAATAACAATCTTCTATCAGGGAGGAAGATCAGCTGAGAAGGAAAAAATTTTTACTTGGAAAGAATAGCGCTGGAGATTGTGTCACAATTTAAATATTTGGTTCTTTTATTTATGCCCAATCTCTCCTTTAGCAAACATTTTAAAGAGTAGAAAATCCTTGTAAGACAATTTATAGCTAATTTAAAAAATATCAAAAGCTGAACAAGATATCAAATTTTCACATTCATTTCAAACTGTTCAGGTCTATTATTCTTACTTCAACATTTTATGCAACTCCTATTTGAATATCATATTTTATGGATAAAGAAGAGATTATACAATTACAATATATTAGAGAATTATTTTGGTTAAAATGTAATATACTGTAAGGTCTCTTTTTATGCGGATTATTTTTATGCGATTTTGAAGTTGTGCGGTTTGTATTTCATCCCAAAATTTCTTGAACAAACACATATAGGCTTGTTTAGGAAGCCTGCGTATAGAGTCTCCAAAAATCGTGGAACGCTCAAAGCTCACTCCATTTGTTCCACTGACATATAACGTTTATGGATGTAAAGGACAGCTATATCTACCTTAATCGCTTTAGTTCCTAGCAATTTTTGATATAAATGTAAACATTAAAAAAATACTTAAAACTGAAAAAAAACGAAAGAAATGCGTTAATTTTGAAGAAAAAGCTTCAAAGTTTAACTTCCTTTGTCTCGCCCTTCTGTGAAATTTAACACCGATGAGTCATTGTTTACACATCTGGATGACCTTGAACACAGCTGGAGTTGGATTTCCCCGGGGCATTCTTATAGACGTTGCGGGAGGACAAGGGTTTAAAGTAGGGTGAACACTAGCTGGCCATATGTTTTTAAATATTTTTAAAAAATTTGGAGACTTAAAAAACATTCCAAAAATTCAAAAAAAAAATTTCAAAAATGGCCTTAAGGACCGTGTTTTATGTAACGCTATGTAACCTGCCCGAGTCAACTCGGGCGAGGAACTAAAGGGGATTTAACTCTTCACATCCAGATGTCAGTGATTTGTTTTTAGAGTGAGCTTTTGCAATTCGGGGATTCCCCTTGTACATGATACCATCGACAAGTCGCTATTACATCATTCTGAGTTTCGCATTGAAAGGTATAAACTGTAATTGTTTTGAAATTAAATTTTATTCTAGCGGTGTTTTGTTCATTTTTATAATAAGTAGCGAGTTTAAATTTTGCTGATTTCAAGTTGCAGTAATAAGCAACACATTTTGATTTCTGGATTGAAACGTTTTTTATGCGGTTTTAAGTTAATTTTAACTCGTTGTTTTGATTTTATGCGATTTTAGAAAATTACGGAACGTATCCCTACTTTTTCAAGGCAAGTAAAGTCTTTTTTTATGCTAATTTTTTATATGCGCTTTTCTGTAGAATGTATCCAACGCATAAAACGAGACCCTACAGTACCTGGATAGACTATCTGTCACAAACTTAAAAAGCATAACATTAATTTTGAATGTCCTAAGTGCCTGTTGTTAGTCTTTAGAATTAATAATTCAAAGAGTGAAATAATACAAAATATCTGGTCAAAAACAAAATTAAGAAAACTTGGTTCCCAGATATATGGGATATGTTAAATAAATATTGAATTTTGTTGCAAGTATCCATTTTACATGAGAAGATAAAAAATTTTTAACAAAAAATTACTAACTGACACAGTAACCAAACAATCATTAAACATGAATGAAAAAGCTGTCAATGATTCTCAATTTTATTATTGGTTTAAGTGTACAATAAAATATCCTATAGAAACTGATTGTATTGTATGTATAAGCAGTTTAGATTTGATATAAATAAAGTCTACATATAAATGAGATTAAATGCCAGGTATCTAGTAATTAAAAAAAACTTCTTGCTGACTGAAGGAAATTTATGTGCATTAAGTTAAAGGAATTGAGAATAGAAAAAAAAATTATTATTTTTGGAAGAAATTAATATAAAGAAAGAACTCTATGTTTTGTTTAAAGAAGAAACAACATTTGAAGTTATATAATTACTAGCTTACCCGTCGTGCATTGCTGCGATCTCAGAAGAAACGAAATTCAAGCAAACTCGCTATGATAAAATTCAATTTACAATTTATCATTTTTATTGAAACTTATTATTCATTTTCATCAGAAAAACATTTCAAAATGTCGTTTCAATTCTATTTATTTATTGGAGTGCTTGTAGATACATGATATTTTTTGTTTTTCTGTCTGGTGCGTACACGAATAAATCAGAAGGTTTCCGATGCGTGAGCAGGCCACATACAGTTGTCCATGCGAGAAGCACAGATTCTCTAAATTTAGCACATACACTTGCAGCGATTGTCAGAAGTGCGATATTCCCCATTTACCTATATATATATTTTTTAATCCTTTATAATTTTAATTATTTAATTGCTCCTTCCTCTCTTCCTTGGCATATTGTGAAATTTCTGATAGTTGGATAATAAACCGTTTTATTGTAATTTGTCTTTTTAAATTATTTTGAGTTGATATTAAAATTTGGAAAAGGGGGGATATCTAGATCAGTAAAATAGGTGAATTTCTTCCTACAACTTCAGTTGTTGTTCGGGGTACAGTTAAGGTTTTAACGAAGTTCGAGCAAATACATAATTAGCAAAAAAAAGTTGAAATAAAGTGATTAAACAAAAATTATTACAAATATCGTAAATAACAGTTCACAAATGCATATATAGAGATATTTTTTGGAGGAGGGAAATGGTCTTCACAATTTGAAATCGATCGAACACACAGTGCTCAAATGCTCGTGTAAATGCGCGCCATCTATCGTAGGATAAATGCCAGAAACCTTTGCGGGAGTGTATTAAAAAACTTCCCAAAGCTTCATGGCAATCGTACTACACCAGAAACCTTCACCGGAGTATATTAAACAACTTCTCAAAGTTTCACGGCAATCAGATAAACGGTGTGGTAATGCATGAAGGACACAGACACACACACACACACATTCATTTATATATATATATATATATATAGATTTAAATTCAGTAATTCTGTATCAGAAAAAGAGAAGTCTAATTTTGACTGATTATAAAACTTATTACAGCAAGCTTGCCAATTCAAACTGGAAATTTGAATATTTTCATGTTAATTCAAGATTTTGTTCGTGTTCTAAATTACTATCATACAGGATAAGTCAAAAGTCCCTGATGCCAGATTTCAAAAATTTCTGGTGGCTGTTTTGATGCAAAGAAAAAGTTTACATATCAAAATTATGTTTCCTTATTCACTGGGCTTTGAAAACACTAACAAATATGATGTTGGAAGTGTCCACCATGTTCATGCAAGCACAAAAAACACATTGTAACATGTCTGTAGCCATGATTCTTAGCTTGACTGGAAAAATGTTATTGATGGTAGCAGAAATGTCCCTTTTCAACAAGGACAATGTCTCTCAGATTAACCCTGTACACATATTTCTTCAAATAACTCCAAAGAAAGAAATTGGATAATGAGAAATCATGCAATTTATTCCAAACCATCCAAAATTGTGATTTCTCATCACAATTTTCAAGGGTTTCCCCATTTAAAAATTGTGCATTCTCCAAAGAAAAAAAAAACAGAAGTTCATCGTGGCTGAAATTTTGTTTTTTTTTTTCTGTGGCTGAACTGTCGTCATATAACATGTCACTCCATGCTGGAATCAGGCATTATGTTCATCCTTTCCAAGCAATGAAATGAACTGTTGAATGGTTTCTTGATACAGCTCACTATTCAGTGTTGTTTCAAAAGAAATTGGTCCCACCAGTCTTCTCTGAGAGACTGCACATCATATCCTTAATTTTTGGGAAGGCAAGGAAAATTTGTGTAGGATGCACAAATTGGAGGTGGTCCAATATCGGGTGTTCTGTGAATTCACATAACCAATTAAACAAAATCATGCTTCATCAGTGAAAACTATGTTGTTGAACACTTCATGTCTGTGCAAGGAGACAGTGATGTTTGGCGTGAATTGAAATTTGTCTTTTGCAGAACTAATTTAAATGAATAGGAGCATTGTTATAGTCTTTACATGTTCTGAAAGATGTGAGGAAGGCAATGATTTTAGAAATCCATAGGACATGTTAACATCACCAACATAAGAAAATATTAAAATCAGAGTTTGGAGACTTTTGGGTCACTCTGTATTATTAACACACTGATTACTTTTTATTTTGTATTTCTTTCTATAATAGAAGAAAAATCCTTTATACGATAATAAAGGAATTATTATTATTATGTATTTATATAATATATATTACAAATTTATTCTAATTACAATTGTTCTATTGAAATACTGCAATAAAATATATATATAACTTATAGAAGTTATCAAAACTAAATACGCAATAAAAATAATAACAATAATTTCTAACCTTATTACAACTTTTTTATTTTTTATAAAATACATAAATTAACTTACTGTTCAAGTGGATACAAGATAATAAATAATGCTTTTTTCATTCCTCTTACTTTACACCTAAAAATAAATTTAATAAAAGTTTAATGCATTTTATGTAATTTTTCAACATAATAACTGAAAAATTAAATAAAGTGAAAAGACTAGACAAAGCATCAAGCTAATAGATATAAATTATATATTAAATAAAGTATAAAATAGAATTCTACATTTAATTAATTTTAAGTTTTAGTAAAAATTCTGTAATTTAGAAGAAAACAAAATCACGATGTTATTGAAGGAAAAAGAAATTAAGTGTTCAACTATAACAAATGGCAAATGAAATAAAATTGTTATTTTGTACTAGAGAGGATCATACCTTTCTAATTCTTGAAATAAATTATTGCATTGAGTTCTTTCAACAATATGAGATGGAATACACAAATTTTTTGCATACAACTATAAAAACACAAAAATTTTATATGTAAAAATTTATTGAAACTGTAAATTTATTATTTTCTATTAACAATTAAATCATGTTTCTTACCATTTTTTCTAAGCGTTCTTTGGTTTGAAACAGAGATTCAATATCACCATTACACACGTATGGCTTCTGATGGCAATTTATAATATGAAGTTTATAATTTTCTATAAAAGTAACCCTAAAATAAAACATTAACACAATTCCTGTAGTTAAAATAAATTTTTAACAAAAACTCCTCATCATTATTCTTTTATAAATTTTATTGTGCATATTGAACATGGCAGTGTGAATAGTTTATTAATTAAAATTGGCATATATACCTTGTAACGGTAAGATCTTCATCTTCAGAAGCTTCACACAGTTTATCATAAAATTCTTCTCCTTCTTCAAAAATTTCACTGTATTTAAAAAATTACACTTTTTAAGAAAATATAAATAGAAACATGCAATCATTTATTGTGATATCATCACAATGCCAGGCTGCAATTTTTAATTTATTTAACTTAAAATATATGCTCTCCACCTGAAATTAGTAGTGGCTTGTCACTGTACATACTTTTCCTTTAACAATAGTGTAGTGCCAGTCATCTATTAACTACGTTCAGGGAAAAGTTTTAAATTGAAATAACGTGACTTCCGGTTTGCATTAAAAGTTTGTATATAGTTAATTGGGGCCTTCTGCTCCTAAGCTTTTCCATATCTAGTCTCGTCTTTCATCTAGCTAACTCCGTTCTCAAGATTAAGGAAAGGCAGACGGACAGGCAACAGTACAACTTTATAGGTCTACAATTTTTTCAAACTGTAGCCCAATCAGGACTTTTGCATATGGAATTAGCAAATGAATTTCTTAATCATTTATTTTTTACATTTATATAAATTATTTATGCATTTAATCAATATATATTATAAAGGTAAGTGTACAATGCGCGTGCCACTAGAACTCAAAAACGAGTCCTGGTATGATCAAGGGAGTTATATGGTGTGGTAGCCCCCTCTATCCCCATCCATGAAGAAGGTTCCTGTTTTTACCTAAAGGGTTTGCTGTTGAAGATATAAGGGCTGGAAATTTTGCCCTCTGGAAATTTCTAGAACAATCCAGAACATTCGAGAGCATTCCACAACATTCCAGAATGTTCTGCAACATTCAGGAACATCCTGGAACATTCCAGAACACTCAAATGTTGTGGAATGTTCTGGAACATTGTGACCATTCGAAGACTTTTTGTATGGGTGGGACTACCCATTGGTGGGAGTATATAAAGCAAGATCCATCATGGGTTCAAACATCAGTTACTTATCAGTGAGGAAGGGAAGAACCAAAAAAGAAGTGAAAATTCAAAAGAAGTGCAGTGAGTGAATAAAAACAAACAGTGAAGTGTGAGTAGTCAAAGTGATACAGTGACTGAATATAAATCGAAAATAAAGTGTGAAAACTGTGTAAAGTGTACTTAGTGTATTTGTTAATAAAAAGTTGATTTGATTTATATTTTATACAATGCCAAAACTTAAAAGAGGAGGAGCTCTTGCCAGTTCTGAATTTTCTTTTGAATATTAAAGTTGATATCGTTGACAATATTATTTTTAGTTGCCAAAATTACCCTTTGAAATAGCCACTCCGGATTGGTATAATTGTGAACAATGTTTGGATAAATTTGGTCGATGAGTTCGTTTTCAGTAGTGGCTATGTTGCAAAAATCACTATTGCGTTCAATGAAGCCGGTCGTCTGGTCAGTGGGATGTGTGCCTTCACCTATTTGTAAAAGTTTTTGAGCAAAATGTTGTTTATAAACAAGTATTGTAAATAGTTAGAATATGTTTTCAATAAAATTTTTTTACCTCTTATATTTTAAAGTTTATCCTTTTATTCCAACTACCACAATCTCATATCAACTCCCTGACCGAAGCTGGGTACCCCAGCTAGTTTAAAATAATTCAAAGATTAACCACACATATCTAAACTACTTTCTTTTCTTCGATTTTATATTTTTTCCAATGGATTAATTCACTTGACAAATACATTTTCATTTATGCACATTTAAACAAAACTTTATTTTTTTGTTATTGTTCTTATAATAATTAATAAATATAAAATATTAAGTTAGTTTTATCCACTGATTAAAACTTTACTTTCAAATAATTACTGTATATTTTGACAACATTTGATACTCTGCTAAAATTCTGTTCCTGTAATATAAAAAAGTTTAAACACTCCAATTTTTTATCATATTGTTTTTATGTAATTTAATTTTAACAAATATTATTCTAAAACTTATAAGCATGGTAAGTTATTTAATTAACTTATTAATAATTTCTGCAAATAAATAACTTATTATTTTCATATAAAATAACATTTGACTTTAGTTATAATTTTATTTCATGTAAATAGTGTAACAGACTCAGATTTCTGCTAAGCCAACGTACTGAGCTATATAAAAGAACATCATTGTATTGACTACCCACTTCCTCTAAAAGACTTTTAAATTTTCTGTGATTCAGTTCTCGTGCTCAGATATAATTCACTATATTTATGACAGTTTTCATCACAGTATCTACTTCAGGATTAGCAATACGTGAAGCCAAGTTTTCCCAATGAATGATGCAATGAAATGTTATTAGATTTGTCAAATCATAATTCTGTTACAATAGAGAAATAAATCCATTTTCAGATCCAGTCGTTGAAGGACAGACATCGGTACACACACAAACTAATTTTTTTATATCTATCTTGTTCTGTTCTAGAAAATTGCAAATAGTATTGAGATAATCTTTCCCTTGGTCTGGCCCTTCATTGGAAGGAATTTCAAAAAATCTTCAAAAATTGAATTTTGTTCTGTACAATATCTAACAAAAACTGAGCATTGTGATGTTTCTGAAATATCCATGCTAGAGTCAAAAGCTAAACTAAAAAACTTGCAGTTTTTCAAATCTTCAATTATGTTATCACAAATATGGTTTGCAATATCTTCAATACGTCTAACACTGGTAGAATCTGAAAGCTGAATTTTTTTTTATTTCCAAAATTTAATTCTTGTTACCGAATTTATCAAACAGTACATTGGAAGTGCTTAAAAAGTATTCCTCCACAATTTCAGCATCAGTAACGGTTTCATATGTTTACCAAGTATATAACAAATTTCATATAATGCTTTTGTTGCAGCTGCATCTTGTGCTATTGCCACAGACATAATATTTTGTTGATGTTGCAATGACTTTTTAAAAATAACCAATTTCTCGTGTCTTATGAGAGATCCTGGAAGAAAAGTATCATTGAACAATTTGTGTTTAGTGTTAAAATGATGAGCAATATTATATTTTTTTAATATAACACTTTCACGACAGATCAAACAAGTTGCTAAACCATGTTTGTTTTGCACTACAAAATAGTTAGCTTCCCATTTGTCTTGAAACAATCTATTTTCGTCAGACATTTTTCATTTGTATTTGGAAGACACTCCTGACATAGTTGAAAATAATTATAAATTACAGTTTCTCAAATAAAATGTTCACTAATTCAGTGTGATTTTTTGTTTACTCAATTATAACTCTTAAGGTACTTAACCACTCAACAGTGAGGGACAGATATATCCATCCAGGGCGATCGTGTGGCAATGGTGAGGGACAAATATATCTGTTAAATTCTTTTGCAGGTATCGTCAAAAACTACTGCAAAAAAAAATTCACATAAAAAATGAATTATGTAACAATAAAAAAAGACTTTTCTTTACTAGACATAACTGTTTACAAAATCTTTTTCCGAAACAGTAATGAGAAAAAAAACGTGTGGAAAAATACTTCAAAAAATTTCCCACGTTTATTCTCCATTACTTTGGGGTAGCATCATACCTGACTATCCCACTGCTGAAAGGTTAACAATTACAGAGTTGCACGACACAAGCAAAACAAACAAGATATGACCTGTTATGACTTATGATTTTAATATCGTGTGTAGGTGCAATGGGTCTCAGTAAATTATTATGTCTAGCCTGTCCCTTGTGGATCGCTGCCTGATGGCCACCACATGTTCACAATGCTCGGACATCTGGTGACGACAACTTTCTAAGAAAGGAAAAAAGAGACTTAGTGGTGTGGGTGGAGTGACCAAATCTATTTTTTGCCGTGAAAATTTCAAAATTTATATTTTGACTGCATTATTTATGGGTCACGTCTGGGCCAGTCACAAAAGCTCAGCGGGCTGCAGGTTGAGTATGGTGAGTCTAAATATACAAAAATAACAACTTACCCAATATTCTCATTACTATTTCTCTTTTTAAACGAAAAAGAAGTTGAATCGGTTGGCGTTGGTTCACTGGAAAGGCTTTGTTGAGAATAAGTTGGTGAATGATTTCCATTTTCTAGATTATTATGATCAGAATGTTGAGAATTCAACTTATAATCTTCAATTGAATTTAAATAAGACTGAATGTTTTTTTCGGAATCTACAGGATCCAAATTTTTCAGATGTTGGAGAGACAAATAATTATTTTTGAGATCCCGTAGAGTTATGTTAGCCAATGAAAAGTCTTCTGATTTGTCCTGTAAATAAAATATTAATATATTTAATTTTGGAGAATAATGCAAATTTTTTTAATATAAAGACTATATATTTCTATGGATATATCTATATATAAATACCCTTCTATGTTTTCATTATTTTTGCATTTTGAGAAATATCATTCTATTAAAAAACAGCAAATAATAATCTTTAATTATTATTATACAAAATGGAGACACTCTTTCTACAAACATGCACTAGTTGCGAGATTTGAGCATGTGTTTCTCATTGGAAAGTCAGAAATGTAAATGTTGCAAAATCAAATTTTGACAAATGAATCTTTGAAAAAAACTATTTACCATTTACAAAAACCTGTGTTATTCCCAACATATCTCTGGTTACAATGTGCTGACCTTGACTGGTTGACCAAGATATTTTTGACCCAATTTTTGAAATTAGTAGGCACTAGTCGTTATAATATAAGTTTGTATTAAAACTAACTTCCGAAATATAATTTTTTTTCTTTTTACATATTTAATAATATATAAATATATATATATATATTATTTTGTTTGTGCAAAATAAAAAAAAATAATTTTGGACAATACAATAGCCATGATTATTCTGTTTCAAAAATGGAAACTTTTCCTTAGGCATCAACAAAAATTCAACCTGGGATAACATGGAACAGAGAGAAATTTTGATATTGGATAGGTTAATTTCACTGAAAATGCATCATGGACAACCTCATGGTCATGGCTGGCAAAGTTTGAACAATTGTGTTCAAAACCAGCAATACCAAAGATTAGAAAATGAGAACAAGACCCGTTCTGAGTGTCGAAGTGATCCTGCTTAGTAGTAAGTCTCTGAGACAGTCTTATGCCAAATATGGCCTTGCCATTTTACTTGTTTTCTATATATAATAAACTACAAATATATAATTAACGAACCATCAAACACCTGTTGCTGAGAAATATTTTATTAACAAAACACTAACGTTTTCAGTCACACCTAAAGGTGGCCTATTCTATTAGGTTGAAAACCTTAGTGTTTTGTTAATAAAATATTTCTCAGCAACAGGTGTTTGATGGTTCATTAATTGCTTAAAAAAGCTGAGTTTGATATTTGATTACAAATACACACACACACTTCACTATACATTGCATAATACAACCACCTTCCATCTGTGAGTGAAGTGTCCAGCTTACTATTGAGCACAGTCTCATCTTAAATTAACACAGAGTTTCTAGTACCATCTCTGAATCTTTATATCATAAATATAGAGCCATATGCAACTAACTATGAAACCGTAATGTTCAGAAAATAGAATTTGAATATTTGCATTTTATGTAATAATTTAGAATTTTATATATCTGCTTATTGTCACAAATAGAATGTCATAAATATAATAGAAATACTCTTATTGAAAAGCTGCAAAATTTATAGTTAGCCACTTATTGTTCTATACCCATGATACATAATTCCTTAGTGTATAAGAAACTGTGCAAAGCCACTAGATGGATTATGATTTATGGTTGATGGAAAGATCTCAGTCCCAGGATAGTGGGAAAATTAAAATAATTTTGAAATCTGTCAAAGAATCATTGAAAATCACATATGTTTTTAGTACAGGTAGCCCTCGGTTTACGCTGGTTCAATTTACGCCGATTCACAATTCGCGATTTTGCTGTGTAATTCCCCGATTTTCCCATGCCAGACTGATTTTCGTTTCAGTGTTGACGTATTTAACGAGCCGCGATATTGTACATTCGTTAAAACAAAGATTTTTATTGAATATATTTATTTTTTTCTGTTTAATATTATTGGGTATGTATACATTTGCATTAAATTAATATTAAAATACTAAACGTTTAGGTACCCACGAGTCAAGTTATCAAACTTAATAGTCCAATAAATGGCATCCGAATCCATAGCGCCATTGAATTTATCCCGTATCAGTTCATTCAGGAAAACACCTTACAACGCAGTAGCACTTCCGCCGATCAAAAACTATCGTTAGTGAGACAAATCTACTTCTCATTGGCCAGACGATATCTATCTATCCTTAATTTTCCCGCTCAAACTGACCTTACATATGCGCTACGGCGACTGGTGGTCACCCAATCAGTGTCTCCGCTTGTCCGTAGCTCTACGTCGGGTTAACGTATCCTTTCGACTATGGAAAGTTTGACGGATGAACTTTGTGAGTTAGACAATGATTGGAAGCGAAGTGCGAATGTAAAAAGAAGCATCGTCACATCCATTCGACCATATTCCGAAATTCTCAATGAAAGTAAACAAAAATGTAAACAATTAAAGATGGATACTTTTTCCGAAAAATGTAAGAGATCCGAAACTAAACTTTTTAATAAAAACATTTAACTTTATTTTATGATAAAATACATTTTAAAAATTAAATTTATTTGTACTTTGTATTATATTGTATTAATAAACAAAATTATTTGCGTATTTTTCACTTATGTGGAACCTAACCCTATACCTCAGTGTAAATATGGGTTCGTTTTACGCCGATT